>NC_134688.1:199668471-199968471 GCF_050947455.1 Rhinoderma darwinii
AAAAAAGTTATGACAAAACTCAAATTTTCTTTTTAACAATCCGTTTTTTGGTTGTAAAAGTAGTAAAACATAAAAGAAACCTATATAAATTTGGTATCAGCATAATCATATTGACGCGCAGAATAAAGTTAACATGCCGTTTTTACCGCACGGTGAATGCTGTAAAATCAAAAGATTGAGGAATCGCATTTTTTTTTCCTATTCCACCCCACAAATATTTTTTTCCAGTTTCCCACTGCATTATATGGTACAATAAATGGTGCCATGAAAAAGTTATGGCTTTTGGAAGCTGAGGAGGAAAAAATGAAAGTGAAAATACAAAAAATGGCTGCGCTGGGAAAGGATTAAATGCTGTTTCTGGGACAATACAGATTGTGCAGCTATTATATTCAGGGGGCACGGGATGTGGAGCTATTATATTAAAGGGCAAAGGGTATGGCACTTTTATATTCAGAGGCACAGTGTGTGGCAATATTATTTTCAGAGGCACAGGATGTGGAGCTGTTATATGTTATATTCATGGGGCACAGTGTTCACATCTGTTTAGGCTTCGTTCACATCTGCATCAGGGCTCCGTTCCGTCAGAGCTTTCCGTTGGAACGGAGCCCTGACTGACACAAACTGAAACCAAAGGTTTCCGTTTCCATCACCATTGATTTCAATGGTGACGGATCCGGTGCCAATGCTTTCAGTTTGTCTCCGTTGTGCAAGGGTTCCGTCGGAGTCCTGACACAGATGTGAACATAGCCTAAGCGGCTTCTGTTTATAGCAGAAGCCACAACGCCATGACTTCTAATGGGGTCCATCTCGGTTCTTCCTGTCATATCTGACTGAATTTGAGATAAATGCTACGAATGGAGCTTCCAACCAAAGTGTGAACACAGTCTAACAAGTACATTTTAATGGCCTCTTTAGCAAGGCACTCTGCTGGTGGTTAGAGGGGCATATTTACCTTTGGGTCCCTCACCTATTGGGAGAACGGGGATCTAGTTACCCCGTTTACTGATTCCTGGCCACTGCCTTCTACATTTACTTTAGTGGAGGAGTGGCAGCATTTGTGCACAGCCCTCTCCATTGAAGTCTACGGGAGTTACAGAAATAGCACGCAGCAAACTCCTGATAATTGAGGGTCCCACAGTGCTGCGGCACCTATCAGGCATTTACCCTTAATATACCATGCATGCCTAAGATAAAATTACCCCTTTAAGGCCTCATTTACACGAGCGTGTGCGTTTTGCGCGCGCAAAAAACGCTGCGTTTTGCACGCGCAAAAGGCACTTGGCAGCTCCGTGTGTCATCCGTGTATGATGCGCGGCTGCGTGATTTTCGCGCAGCCGCCATCATAGAGATGAGGCTAGTCGACGTCCGTCACTGTCCAAGGTGCTGAAAGAGCTAACTGATCGGCAGTAACTCTTTCAGCACCCTCGACAGTGAATGCCGAACACAATATACACCAACCTGTGAATAAAAAAAGACTTTCATACTTACCAAGAACTTCCTGCTTCCCCCAGTCCGGGCTCCCGGCCGTTGCCTTGGTGACGCGTCCCTCTCTTGTCATCCGGCCCCACCTCCCAGGATGACGCCGCAGTCCATGAGACCGCTGCAGCCTGTGATTGGCTGCAGCCTGTGCTTGGCCTGTGATTGGCTGCAGCTGTCACTTGGACTTAACTGTCATCCCGGGAGGTCGGACCGGAGTTATCGGTAAGTCAGAACGTCTTTTTTTTTTACAGGTTCATGGATTTTCGGAGCGGAAGTCACTGTCCATGGTGCTGAACCAGTTTAACGCTTTCAGCACCGTGGACAGTGACTGTCTCCTGACGTCGCGTACCCGAACATTTTTTACCGGTTTCGGTCAAAACGAGTTTGGCCGAACCCGGTGAAGTTCGGTGCGCTCATCTCGAATTTGACACTCCGTTTGGATGTTTGTAAACAGAAAAGCACGTGGTGCTTTTCTGTTTACATTCAGGAGTTTGACAGCTCTTGCGCGAATCACGCAGTTCGCACGGAAGTGCTTCCGTGCGGCATGCGTGGTTTTCACGCACCCATTGACTTCAATGGGTGCGTGAGTGCGCGAAAAACGCACGATTATAGAACATGTCGTGAGTTTTTTTCTGCGCACACGCGCTGAGCGCAATTCACGCATCGTCTAAACTGCCCCATTGACTAATATAGGTGCGTACGACATGCGTGCAAAGCACGCGCGTCGCACGCGCGTATATTACGTTCGTGTAAATGAGGCCTAACTCCTTGAGGACCTGGCCATTTTTCGTTTTCAATATTTTTCCTTCCTCGTATTGCAAGAGCCTTAAACTTTTTTATTTTTCTGTCAATGGAGCAGTGTGAAGGCTTATTTTTTGCAGGGCGAGCTGTAGTTTTTATTGGCACCATTTAAAGTAGCTGTAGCTTTTATTGGTACAATTTTTTGGTACGTAAGACTTTTTGATCACTTTTCACTACATTATTTTTTGAGAGCTAGTGACCAAAAAACAGCAATTCTGGCAATTTTTTTTTTTTTACGGTGTTCACCCTTCGGGTTAAACAATGTTATATTGTAATAGTTCAGACTTTTACGGATGCAGCGCTACCCATTCTGTTTTTTTATTTACATTAATGTAGAAAAATTGGGAAAAGTTTTTTTTTACTTTTAATATTTTTTATTTTCTGTACATTAGTCAAAACTTTATTAAACTTTTTTATTTAGTCCCCGTAGGGGATTTGAGCCAGCTATCCATAAATCGCTGGTACAATACACTGCAATACTAATGTATTGCAGTGTATTGTGAACTGTACCTCCTATTTAGCCCTGCCACGAACAGTGTTGTCATGGTGTGTCAAGGGGTTAATACTTCAGAACACTGTGAGTGACTTACACAATGAATGAAGCCGGCAGTGGTAATAAACACCTGTAGTAATGATGACAAATGTGCAGATGTTTATGACATAAAGAAGATTCTATATTAGAAGCTTTTACTGCCACATTCAGTACCATAATGCGACTGAGGACTTTGACTTCCCCACCAATGCCTACATTGATGGAGTTTGGATGTTCCAGCAGGGAAGCCCCTTCACCCAAGACCGCTTCTTCATCACAGTGATGCCATTCTCTTCATGCGGGTGATCTGCTTTAGACACCCTTTTGCATATGCTGTTAGGTCATATCAATGTAATAGATGAGGGTTTCCAGCACGAGATCCCCCTCTATTAGGCCCCATGCACACGTCCGTAAAACCACGGACCGTACCACGGTCCGCGGTTTTACGGACCCATTTGGTTCTATTGGTTGCAGACACTTTTCCGTAGCGCTACGGATGGGTGTCTGTGCCGGTAATTATGGAGCATGTCCTATTTTACGGGCCGTGCTCCTATACTTTGTATGGGAACACGGCCCGAAAATGAGGGTGGCCGTGCCCGCAACTGTGATTACGGGCACAGTCGTGTGCATGGGGCCTTAGCCAGAGCGGAGACAGCTGTTATAAAAAGGCATCTGGAGGACCCATCTCATCCGCGCATTACATGGATGTTTTTCACGGCCGATTTGCACCCGGGTGGGACTTGTTGTCCTGTGTATATGTCATAAATGTCTCTGATTGGAAAACCCCCTTAACTTACCCGGTAGTCACCTATAGGCTGGGTTCACACGTGGCGGAATTTCACTTAAATTCCGCTGCGGACACTCCGCAGCATTAATCCGCAGCGGAGCCGTTTGTCCATTGACTTACACTTTAATTTAGCAGTGTTCGTTTAGACGAGGCGTAAAATTCCGCTGCGGAGCATAGGCTGCGGAGCGGAATTTGGTGTCCGCAGCATGCTCTGTCTGTTGCGGAGCAGTGGCGGACTCATGGCGGAATTTCTCCATTGACTTCAATGGAGATTCTAATTTCCGCAATGAAGTCCGCAGCTGTCATGCACATGTTATGTGTGCTGCGGATCCGTCTTGCTTTTTTAACTTGACATTTCTTCATTCTGGCTGGACCTATGTATTTCTAGGTCTACAGCCAGACTGAGGAAGTCAATGGGGCTCCCGTAATGACGGGAGCGTTGCTAGGAGACGTCAGTAAATAGTCACTGTCCAGGGTGCTGAAAGAGTTAAGCGATCGGCAGTAACTGTTTCTGCACCCGGGACAGTGACTACCGATCCCAATATACATGTATCTGTAAAAAAAAATGAAGTTCATACTTACCGAGAACTCCCTGCTTCTGTCTCCAGTCCGGCCTCCCAGGATGACGTTTCAGTCTAAGTGACGGCTGCAGCCAATCACAGGCTAATAACAGGCTGCAGCGGTCACATGGACTGCCGCGTCATCCAGGGAGATCGGGCTGGATGCCGAAGGAGGGACGCGTCACCAAGACAACGGCCGGTAAGTATGAATTTCTTTGACTTTCACTAGGGAAAGTGCTGTCCCTTCTCTCTATCCTGCACTGATAGGGAGAAGGGAAGTACTTTTACCGCAGTCCGCAGCAGCTAGTCCGCATCAATTTACTGCACATTTTGTGCAGATCCGCTGCAGAATCTGCAACGCAGATTCTGTGCGGCATTGATGCGGACAGTTGCGGAGGAAATCCGCCACGTGTGGTCATGCCCATAGGTGGTACTAGAGAGACCGTTTTCTTCTTGCTGGTGGAGAGATATTTTTCAGACTTTTTCCCAGGCAGCATTGGTTGTACAGGTTTCCATTCAGAGAGGCAAAATGCACGAAGTGTTACAAGGTTGCAACAAGAGAAACACATACACAATCCATACACAAGAGAAAACAATCAGAGCGTTTGAGGCCAATTTGTATATACATTTTTTTGACTTTTATTGAACATATATCACAGACAATATTAAAATGCAAAAAGATACGACTCTAGTAAGGATAGCAGAGCTAGTAATAATTATTGTTGCTGAGTCAATTACATGGGTTAACAAATAGTATAGTTACTTGTTTCAAAAGGTGTACACCTCCCCTCACAAGGGGAAATTTTCCCAATCCTAGTGAGTATACTATGTGGGTATATTGAGTAAATGTAAACAAAAGAAGTGACAGTGCTATAGACAGTAATCTGTATGGCCACAGCCTTACCCATAGACCGCAAGAAAGGTGGTGATCAATTTCCGCTCCTCCACATGAACCCCTACGCGCGTTTCGCCACGAGTGCTTCCTCAGGGGCATGTGTGTAGATGAGAGGTATGACACATCTGATTTATTGGATTAGCCTTTCCATAGCACCCTATTTTCAGATACCAGAGCTCCTATTTCCACTTATTGTAACCCCTTCCCTCTTTAGCCACTTTTGACCTTTCTGACAGAGCCTCATTTTTCAAATCTGACATGTTTCACTTTATGTGGAAATAACTTCGGAATGCTTTAACCTATCCAAGCGATTCTGAGATTGTTTTCTCATGACACATTGGACTTTATGTTACTGGCAAAATTTGCTCGATACATTCAGTATTTAAATGTGAAAAACACCAAAATTTGGCGAAAAATTGCAAAAATTTGCATTTTTCTAAATTTAAATGTATCTGCTTGTAAGACAGGCAGTTATACCACACAAAATAGTCACTAATTAACATCCCCCACATGTCTACATTAGATTGACATCGTTTTTTGAACATCTTTTTATTTTTCTAGGACGTTACAAGGCTTAGGGTATGTTCACATGCAGTGACCAAAAACATTTGAAAATACGGAGCTGTTTTCAGACGAAAACAGCTCCTGATTTTCAAACGTTTTTGTAGCAACTCGCGTTTTTCACTGCGTATTTTACGGACGTTATTGGAGCTGTTTTTCAATGGAGTCAATGAAAAACGGCTCAGAAAACGTCCCAAGAAGTGACATGCACTTCTTTTTCGCGGGCGTCTTTTTACGAGCTGTATTTTGAAAGCGACGCGTAAAATTACACCTCGTGGGAACAAAACACCGTAAAACCCATTGAAAGCAATGGGCAGATGTTTGTAGGCATAATGGAGCCGTTTTTTCAGGCGTAATTCGAGGCGTAAAACGCCCGAATTACGTCTGAAAACACTGCATGTGAACATACCCTTAGAACTTTAGCAGCAATTTCGCACATTTTCAAGAAAATTTCAAAAGGCTATTTTTACAGGGGCCAGTTCAGTTGTGAAGTGGCTTTTAGGGCCTTATATATTAGAAACCTCCAAAAAGTCACCCCATTTGAAAAATGTCACCCCTCAAAGTATTCAAAACAGCATTTAGAAAGTTTCTTAACTCTTTAGACGTTTCACAGGAATTAAACCATTGTAGAGGTGAAATTTACAAATTTATTTTTTGTTTTTTTTAATCCATTTTTTTGTAACACAAAGTTTTACTAGAGAAATGCAACTCAATATTTATTGCTCAGCTTCTGCAGTTTTAGGAAATATCCCACATGTGACTCTAGTGTGCTACTGGACTGAAGCACAGGCCTCAGAAGCAAAGGAACACCTAGTGGATTTTGGGCCTCCTTTTTATTAAAATATATTTTAGGCACCTTGTCGGGTTTGAAGGGCTCTTGCAGTGCTAAAACAGTGAAAATCCCCCAAAAGTGACCCCATTTGGGAAACTACACCCCTTAAGGAAATTATCTAGGGGTATAGTGAGCATTTTGACCCTACAGGTTTATTGCAGGAATTATTGGAAGTAGACTGTGAAAATGGAAATCTACATTCTTTCAAAGAAAATGTAGGTTTAACTAATTTGTTCTCATTTCCACAAGGACTAAAGCAGAAAAAGCATCACCAAATTTGTAAAGCAATTTCTCCCGAGTAAAACAATACCCCATATGTGGTCATAAACAGTTATTTGGACACACGGCAGGGCTTAGAAGGGAAAGAGCGACATTTGGCTTTTGGAGCTCAAATTTAGCAGGAATGGTTTGCGGAGGCAATGTTGCATTTGCAAAGCACCTGAGGGACCAAAACAGTGAAAAAGCCCAAAAAGTGACTCCATTTAGGAAACTACACCAATTGAGGAATTCATCTATTGGTGTAGTGAGCATTTTGACCCCACAAGTGTTTCATAGATTTTATTAGAATTGGGCAGTGAAAATAAAAACAATCCTTTTTCTTCAATAAGACGTAGCTTTAGCTCAAAATTTTTCATTTTCTCAACAAGAAAAGGAAAAAAAGGACCCAAACATTTGTAGAGCAACTTCTCTGGAGTACGGCAATACCCCATATGTGATCATAAACTCCTGTTTGGGCAAATGGCAAGGATGAGAAGAGAAGGAGCGCCATTTGGCTTTTGGAGCACAGGTTTTGCTGGATTGGTTTCTTGACACCATGTCGCTTTTGCAAAGCCCCTAAGGTACCAGTATAGTGGAAACTACCCAAAAGGGACTCAATTTATGATACTACACCCCTTGAGGAATTAATCTAGGGGTGTAGTGAGCATTTTTACCCCACAGGTGTTTCATAGATTTTATTTGAATTGGGCAGTGAAAATAAAAATAAAATTTTTTTCCCAATAAGACGTAGCTTTAGCGCAAAATTTTCTCAACATATAAAGCAGAAAAAGAACCCCGTTTGTTAAGCAATTTCTCCCAAATATGGCAATACCCCATATGTGGTTATAAACTAATTTTTAGGCACACGGCAGGGCTCAGAAGGGAAGGAGAGCTATTTGGCTTTTGGAGTGCAGATTTTGCTGGATTGGTTTCTGGGCGTTATGTCGCATTTGCAAAACCCCTGTGGTACCAAAACAGTGGAAACCCCCCAGAGGTGTAGTGAGCATGTTAACCCTGCAGGTGTTTTGCATAAATTAGTGTGCACTTGATATTGCAGAGTGAAAATGGGATTTTTCAATAAATATGCCAATATGTGGTGCCCAGCTTGTGCCATCATAACAAGACAGCTCTCTAATTATTATGCTGTGTTTCCCGGTTTTAGAATCACCCTACATGGGTCCCTAATCTTTTGCCTGGACATTTGACAGGGCTCAGGAGTGAGAGAGTACCATGCGAAATTGAGGCCTAATTTGGCAATTTACACAGAATTGGTTCACAAATGCAGAGGCTCAGATGGGAAATAATAAAAGAAACCCCCCTGAAGTGACCCTATTTTATAAAAACTACACCCCTCAAGGCATTTATTAAGGGATGTAGTGAGCATTTTCACCCCACAGGCCTTTTCCATAAATGAATGCGCTGCAGATGGTGGAAAGTAAAAATTTAAATTTTTCCCCAGATATGCCTATTCAGTGGCAAGTATGTCGTGCCCAGCTTATGCCACTTTAGACACACACCCCAACAATTGTTAAAAGGGTTCTCCCGGGTATGGCGGTGCCATATATGTGGAAGTAAACTGCTGTTTGGGCACACTGTAGGGCTCAGTTGGGTGGGAGCGCCATTTGGCTTTTGAAGTGTAGATTTTGCTTGGTAGTAGTTTTGTTTGAGTATTGATGGTGTTTACGTTTATAATGTGGGGCATATGTAAGCTGGGCAGAGTACATCAGGGGCATAGTCAGGTGGAATAATAATGGGGTAAACAATAAAATGATCCATGGATGTGTGTTACGCTGTGAAGCAATAATTTCTGCACAGGCCAGTGTCTCACTGATAAATGATAAAAGATAAACATTGAAATTGCAAAACCAAGAAGGAAAAGTTTTGAAATTGTGGAAATCACAGGATCGATAGACATGTTAATGATATGCAAGTAATAAAAAAATGGAAACAAAATATTCCAAACATCTTGATTTATTCAGTATCGAGACTAAGCAACACGTGCATAAATACACACACTTAGGGTATGTTCATACGGCTTATATTCAGACGTTTTTCGGGCCGTAAACACCCCCAAAAATGGCTGAAAATACGGAAGCTGAACGCCTCCAAACATCTGCCCATTGATTACAATGGGAAAAATGGCGTTTCGTTCCGACGGGGCGTTTTTCTACGCGCCCGTTTGTAAACCTGCAGCATGCTCTGCTTTCAGTTTGGATTTTTTACGCTACATGTAGATGGGGTTTTGAAAATATATCTACTGGTATGTGCACACTGCGTTTTTTGCCAAGCAGAAAAAAATCTGCCTCAAAAATTCCTTCAGGATTTTTTAAGCAGATTTTGAAATGCAAGCGTTTTTTTAACTTAGGCAAATGCAAAATGGAGGCTCAGAGGCTCCAAGATAGGGTATGACGCTTTTGTCCTGCAAGCGGACAAAACCCACCCGGGGTAAAAAATGCCTCTGCCACTCATTGAAATGAATGAATGGAGATTTGGGGTAGCTTTTTTTGGTGCTGATTCTGCGTCAAAATGAGTGCCAAAAAAAACGCTGTGTGAACGGAGTTTTATATTGATGCTCAGTTAATGTTGAGTGACCTATAATTACAATGGTCAGTTACCTGTAATTACTAAGAAAAAAAATTACTCCTTAGGCAGCTGTAGATGTGTATTAGATGCAGTGACACTAGTAATGCTGTGTCTAACCAACATATTTGGGGTCTTTCTGCTTCACTCTGCTGGTTTCTAAAAAAAAAATGTCTCCATGTTTACTGAGTGGACGGACTCTTCTCTGGAGTGATGTGAGCCAATCAGATGTCTTCTCCTGCTGCTCCCGGCAAGTTGTTTCACTCAAACACTGAGGGATTAACTTCAGCTACATCCCCCTCCTCCCTTTTGGGGACTGTGGGGGGTTTGCAGACACAGAAAGTGGGAACTACAGGCTGCTGGAAAGTGATATGAACACATATACTACTGATTTAGGCCCACAAAAATATTATATTATATTATAATGATTATTTGTCAGTATACTAAACGAAACTACTGTACAGTATGACAGTTTGTAAAAATAAAATAAAAAAAATTACACAATGGTAAACTATAAGAAACATCACAAAACACCAAATAATAATACTTTATGTTGTTCAATCAAAATGTAACAACAATTCTTTAAAAAAAAAATGCAATAAACATGTGAAAACAACATAACTGCTCTATGTGTAACTATATCTATGGAGGAAAAAAGGAAATTATTTGTTTATACATGTAGAAATAATAAAACCCTCATTGATATGTTAGAAAATTTTACATTTCTGAGTGGAATTTATAAATTCATATAAACAGATTCAAATATGAAAAAAAAAGGAAATACTTTAAGGGACTCTAGACATTTATGGAACATGAAAGATATGTATTTACTTTGTAAAAGTCACCCCTGAGATTGCAGTTTGGGGCATAATGCTGGAAATTTTTGGACAGAATCCTGCCATCTCCCCATATCATCAACAACATGTATGACCATTCTTCTGCAGCCTTGTAACTGGACTGAATGCAATAAAAGCATCTACTCTCTGAACAGAATACTCTATAGGCTTTTTATATAACCAAGCACATTCCCTCTTATTACATACAATTGTTCCATGAAAAACACATTTGAGCTGTAAACCGTCAGGTAAAGCTGCGCACCACCGGTCTTGTATTTTCCTCTGGTATGAGCGAGAACCAGAATTCCAAAAATGCCGATGGTCTGATGTCAGGGTTACCATGAATTCGGGGTAGTGATTGTCCTTTTGTCGTTGGCAGTATTCATTGCTTCTTGTTCCTTGCTTAAAGTAGTCTAGGTATCAGGAACACATTTTATTTTGTGAAAAAAAAGAATAAAAAATGAAAGGAAACGAACGCCCACATATGTAGTATTATAGCAGTGTTGTCCAATCACATGAAACTGTAAAACAAAGAACAAAACAATAGAAAGTCAACAGATATGGAACATTATCATATCCTTTGTATACGAATTGTTCTGTCATTTTATACTTTTATATCCTGCACAAAACAAACTAGAAGATAAAAACATCAAACCTTAATGACAATATATTTAAAAAGGTGATAGATTGTTTATCTAAGTAGCAAAAATTTATTAAATCTGGAGCTTCACTTTAACCCCTTAAAAGGGAATGTGTCGCAAATTTATTATTTTTTTTAAGTAAGTTACTTATTTTTATTGTATTTTTTTATTTTTTAGCTGTTTTTTTTTTTTCCACAAGGTTGAAAGTATTAAAATAATAATAATTTTACATGTTTTCCTATGTTGGCCGCCAGAGGGAGCACTTCCCAGAATTACAGCAAGGTGAATAAGGGAAAGCAACCTGACTCACAGCTGCTGTAAATGTGGGAGGGAGACTCACGCCCCTCCCTATTTTTGGCTACAAACCAGGAAAAGGTGTCCTCAAATTGCGAAGCATTGTCTGGCTCCCATTTTGGGAGAGCTTTTACAATGCAGCTGGTAGAAGCCCTAGAAAACACCAAAAGGCTAAGAATGATGAAAGTCAAGAGGGAAGCCCAAGTGGTGAATGACTTTTCAGTTGACAGGTTCACAAGGGGTGTATTTGCCGTGGTTTTTTGGCACATTTGATGTGCCAAAAACCACATTAAAAAATGCTTGATTACGCTTTTTATTTACATAATTAGTAAAACGTGCCGTTAGTACATACAATGCGCTTTTTTACACACGCGTTTCTAAAAAACACATTGTGTAAATAAAGAAGTGTCGAGTCAATTCCTTTGAACGTAAAACACGCCTAATGTTCCCATAATCAATGGGAGTCCTAATTATGCTCCAAAAAACGTGCAAAAAAATGCATAAAAAAACACATGAAAAAAGCGTTAAGCGCTTGATTAAGCTTAAGTTTTTTCCGCAAGCTTTTTAAAAAAAAAATGTGTTGTGTAAAAAAGAAGCGTTGGATCAATTTTTTGGTGCATAAAATGCGCCAAATGTTTCCAGTCAGTGGGAGTCCTAACTACATGCCCAAAAAGCACACACAAAAACTGCAAAAAAAAACCCGCAAAAATAAAGGAATTGTGCATGGACCCATAGAAAAACGGATAGCACACTGAAGCATTTCACTGAAATGTTCTTGAGGCCTAACTTTTTTTTAATTTTTTGCAGGTTCCGATTTCAATAAAATTATTTCCTTATGTCTCTGTGTTTTTTGAATACTTTATTAACGCCTGGATAATGGCAGTTGTCTGTTTGACGACATCCATTACTAAGGCGAGGCTTAGTGTTAGCCAGTAAAAAGGCTCGCAGTTTTGTCAAAATTCATTGGTAATAAATTTTTTCTTTAACACACAAAGTTTTACCAGAGAAATGCAACTCAATATTTATTGCCCAGATTCTGCAGTTTTTAGAAATATCCCACGTGGCTAATGGACTGAAACACAGGCCTCAGAAGCAAAGACTCACCTAGAAGATTTTGGGTCCCCCTTTTTTTTAGAATATATTTTAGGCACCTTGTCAGGTTTGAAGAGGTCTTGTGGTGCCAAAACAGTGGAAACCCCCCAAAAGAGACCCCATTTTGGAAACTACACCCTCAAGAAATGTATCTAGGCGTAGAGTCAGCATTTTGACCCCACAGTAATTACGGGCCCATAGACTTCTATTGGCCAAGGGTACCTTCCCGTTTGCTTACGGGAAGGTGCCCGTGCCGTTGAAAAATATGGAACATGTCTTATTTCAGGCCGTAATTACGGCACGGGCAGGCCCATAGAAGTCTATGGGGCTTCCGTAATTATGGGTGGCTACGTGTGTGCACCCGTAATTACGGGAGCGTTGCTAGGCGACGTTAGCGGATAGTCACTGTCCAGGGTGCTGAAAGAGTTACCTGATCGGCAGTAACTCTTTCAGAACCAGGGACAGTGACTACAGCTGGAGTTAACAGTATTAAAAGTCAACTTACCTGCTTCTTCCTCCAGTCCGGCCTCCAGGGATGACGTTTCATCCCATGTGACCGCTGCAGCCAATCACAGGCTGCACCGGTCACATGGACTGCTGCGTCATCCAGGGAGGTTGGACTGGATGTCAAAAGAGGGACGTGTCACTTCTTTTACTTATAATCGCTGCGTTCCGCTGCGTAAACTCTGATAGAGAGAAGGGGCTGCCGATTAGTGCAATGCAATTTTGCTGAGAAAATGGGTCCGTAAATACGGGTGGAATACTGGTGACAACGGGCCCGTATTTACGGGCACGGGTCCGTAAATACTGGTGGAATACGGGTCAAATACGTGTGACAAAGTACCCGTATTTACGCCAGTATTTACGGGAGGAAAAAAATAAGTTTGTGTGCATGAGGCCTTAGGCCAGGGGTCTCAAGCACGCGGCCCGCGGGCCGCATGCGGCCCTTGGGGCTTTCATCTGCGGCCCGCTGTCCATACATCGACAATGATGTCAGGACCTTCCCCAGAGCAGGAGTCCCAGTGATGTCAGGAGCACAGCTGGAGTCCCAGGAAGAGCCTACTAGCTCTCTGCCCGAGACTCCAGCTCTGGGGTTGCCCCTGACATCTCTGTCCATATATGGACAGTGATGTCAGGAGCAGAGCTGGAATCCCATGCAGGGTGCTAGAAGCGGCTCTGCTCCGGGACTCCAGCTCTGGGCAAGCCCCTGACATCACTGTGGCAGCATCTGCGGAGGGCACTGTGGCAGCATCTGCGAAAGGCACTGTGGCAGCATCTGCGGAGGGCACTGTGGCAGCATCTACGGAGGGCACTGTGGCAGCATCTACGGAGGGCACTGGCAGCATCTACAGAGGGCACTGTGGCAGCATCTACAGAGGGCACTGTGGCAGCATCTACAGAGGGCACTGTGGCAGCATCTACAGAGGGCACTGTGGCAGCATCTACAGAGGGAACTGTGGCAGCATCTACAGAGGGAACTGTGGCAGCATCTACAGAGGGAACTGTGGCAGCATCTACAGAGGGCACTGTGGCAGCATCTAGAAGGCGCACTGTGGCAGCATCTACAAGGGGCACTGTGGCAGTATGTACAGAAGACACTGTTGCATTATCTAGGGGTGTGTTGCATTATCTACAGAGGGCACTGTGGCATTATCTACAGAGGGCACTGTGGCATTATCTACAGAGGGCACTGTGGCATTATCTACAGAGGGCACTGTGGCAGCATCTACAGAGGGCACTGTGGCAGCATCTACAGAGGGCACTGTGGCAGCATCTACAGAGGGCACTGTGGCAGCATCTACAGAGGGCACTGTGGCAGCATCTACAGAGGGCACTGTGGCAGCATCTACAGAGGGCACTGTGGCAGCATCTACAGAGGGCACTGTGGCAGCATCTACAGAGGAATCTGTGGCAGCATCTACAGAGGAATCTGTGGCAGCATCTACAGAGGGCACTATGGCAGCATCCACAGAGCTCTCTGTGGCAGCATCCACAGAGGGCACTGCGGCAGCATCCACAGAGGGCACTGCGGCAGCATCCACAGAGGGCAAAGCGGCAGCATCCACAGAGGGCAAAGCGGCAGCATCCACAGAGGGCAAAGCGGCAGCATCCACAGAGGGCAAAGCGGCAGCATCCACAGAGGGCAAAGCGGCAGCATCCAGAGGGCACTGCGGCAGCATCCACAGAGGGCACTGCGGCAGCATCCACAGAGGGCACTGCGGCAGCATCCACAGAGGGCACTGCGGCAGCATCCACAGAGCGCACTGCGGCAGCATCCACAGAGGGCACTGCGGCAGCATTCACATAGGGCAAAGCGGCAGCATTCACAGAGGGCACTGTGGCACTATCTAAAAAGGGGCAGCCCAATCTTGACATTTGTGTCTGCCAAACGCTGCCAACTGAGCTGCCGGACTGCATTTAGCGACACTTAAACGGGAAAACTGGATTGTTGAAATAAGCATGTGGAGAAATATCTCAAATTTTAAACCTAGCGGTATTATTATAGTAATGTAGTATTATTATTATTATAGTAATGTAGTATTATTATAGTAATGTAGTATTATTATTATAGTAATGTAGTATTATTATTATAGTAATGTAGTATTATTATAGTAATTCAAATAACTAATTGATTAACAATAATTTTGTATTGTATCAAATTTGAAAGTAATGCGGCCCGTCAACTTCCCATTTCTTCTATATGTGGCCCACCTACCCGGCCGAGTTTGAGACCCCTGCTTTAGGCCTCACCAGTAATCCACCCGTACTTACGGACCCGTTTTCTCTGCACTAATCGACAGCCCCTTCTCTCTATCAGTGCTGGAAAGAGAGAAGTGGCAGCCCTTTCGGGCAGAGTTTCCGCAGCGATTGAAAGTAAAAGAACTTCATACGTACCGTTGTCTTGGTGACGCGTCCCTCTTGACATCCAGTCCGACCTCCCTGAATGAGGCGGCAGTCTATGTGACCGCTGCAGCCTGTGATTGGCTGCAGCGGTCACATGGGATGAAACGTCATCCCTGGAGGCCAGGCTGGAGGAAGAAGCAGGTAAGTTAACTTTTAATACTATTAACTCCAGCGGTAGTCACTGTCCCGGGTGCTGAAAGAGTTACTGCCGATCAGTTAACTCCTTCAGCACCCTGGACAGTGACTATCCCCTGACGTTGCCTAGCAACGCTCCCGTAATTACGGGTGCACACACGTAGCCACCCGTAATTACGGGAGCCCCATAGACTTCTATGGGCCTGCCCGTGCCGTTATTACGGCCTGAAATAGGACATGTTCCATATTTTTCAACGACACGTGCACCTTCCCGTAAGCAAACGGGAAGGTACCCGTGGCCAATAGAAGTCTATGGGCCCGTAATTATGGGCCGTAAAATAAAAATCTAAATAAATGGGAAAAATCACCCCAACATTTGTAAAACATCTTCTACCGATTACGGCAATGCCCCATATGTGGTAATACACTGCTCTTTAGACCCACAGCAGGGCTCACAAGGGAAGGAGCACCATTTGGATTTTGGAGAGCAGATTTTGCTGGAATAGTTTTCAGTGTCATGTCGTGTTTGCAACGCCCTGGAGGGACCAAAACAGTGAAAACCCCCCAAAAGTGACCCCATTTTGGAAACTACACCCCTCAAGGAATATTTCTAGGGGTATAGTTAGCATTTTGACCCCACATATTTTTTGCAGAATTTCTTGGAATTATGCAGTGAAATAGAAAATCTAAATTTTTTTCTAATAAAATGCAGTTTTAGATCATATTTTTTCATTTTCACAATAGATAAAAGGAGAAAAAGAACCACATTTGTAAAGCAATTTCTACCGAGTACAGCAATACCCCATATGTGGTAATAAACTGCTGTTTGGACACACGGCAGGGCTTAGGAAGGACAGAGCGCCATTTGACTTTTGGAGCTCAAGTTTTGCTGGAATGGTTTGCGGCGCCATATCTCATTTGCAAAACAGTGCAAACCCCGCAAAAGTGACCCAATTTGGGAAAGTACCCCCCTCATGGAATTTATCTAACGGTATAGTGAGAATTTTGACCCCACTGTTTTTTTGCTGAATTTATTGGAATTAGGCAGTGAAAATGAAAATTTACATTCTTTCCACAAAAAAGATGCATTTTTTTCATTTTGACAAGGAATAAGGGAGAAAAAGCGCCCCAACAATTGTAAAGCAATTGCCCCCGAGTACGGCAATACCCAATATGTGGTAATAAACTGCTGTTTTGACACACGTCAGGGCTCAGAATGGCAGAGTGTTACTTGGCATGCAGATTTTGCTTGATTGTTTTTTGAGCGCTATGTCGCATTTGCAGAGCCCCTGAGGTACCAGTACAGTAGAAACCCCTGAGAAGTGACTCCATTTTGGAATCTATACCCCTCAGGGCATTCATCTAGGGGTGTAGTGAGCATTTTGATTCCACAGGTGTTTTATAGATTGTATTAGGGTATGTTCACACTGCTTATTTTCGGCCGTAAACGGCCGAAAAACAACCTAAGTATCGGAAGCATAACGCCTCCAAACATCTGTTCATTGATTTCAATGGGAAAAACGGCGTTCTGTTCCGACGGGGCGTTTTTTTACGCAGCCGTATTTAAAATCGTGTGAACATACCCTTAGAATTAGGCAGTGAAAATGAAAAAAAAATTTTTGCCCAAAAATATGTAGTTTGCCCCCAAATTTTTATTTTCACGAGGGGTAATAGGAGAAAAAACAACACACAATTTGTTACCGAATTTCTCCCGAGTATGGCAATACCCCATGTGTGGCCCTAAACTGCTGTTTGGGCACATGACAGCTAAAAATTGAAAGAGCGCCATTTGGCTTTTAGAGCGCAGATTTTGCTGGACTGGTGTACACGCGCCATGTCGCATTTTCAGAGCTCCCTTGGGTACCAGAGTAGAGTTTAAAACCCTGAGAAGTGACTCGATTTTGTAAACTACACCCCTCAAGGCATTTATTATTTGCCTGGACATATGACAGGGCTTAGGAGTGAAAGAGCAAAGGCGCATGTGAGGCCTATTTTGGTGATTTTCGCAGCATTGGCCCACAATTGCAGGGCACTGGGGTCAAATAGTAAAACAAACCCCCAAGTAGTGACACCCATTTTGGAAACTGCACCCCTCAAGACATTTTTTAAGGGGTGTAGTAGTGGGCATTTTGACCACACATTTTTTTTTTATTCGAAATGAACGCTGAGTGGATGGTGCAAAGCGAAAATTGCAATTTTCCACAGGTATATGACATTTTAGTGCACAATATATTGTGCCCAGGTCGTGCCACTTAAGTCATATACCTCAAACTGTTAAGCGGGTTCTCCCGGGTATGGTCATGCCATATATGTGGACGTAAACTGCTACTTGGGCACTCTGCAGGGCTCAGAAATGAGGAAGTGGCATTTGGAGCGCAGATTTTGCTTGGCAGTTGTTCGGTTTGGGATTTTCCTGGTATTTCAGTTTATAATGTGGGGGCAAATGTAATTGTGCGGAGAACATCAGGGCATAATAAGAGGGTATAATAATGCAGTCAATAAATAATAATCCACAGATGTGTGGCCGGTGTCGCACTGATAAATAAAAAATCGTATCCGCTTTTGGAACACTGCACATTTTGCATCGCCATATTCTGAGAGCCAGAACTTTGTTACTTTTCCTCCACCGGAGCTGTGTGAGGGCTTATTTGTTGCGGGACAATCTGTAGTTTTCATTGGTACCATTTTGGGGTACATGCGATTTTTTTGATCACTTTTTATTAAATTTTTTTGGCAAGCCAGGTGACCAAAAACCAGCAATTCTGATGTTTTTTGTGCTTTTTTTTTACGGCGTTCACCATGCGCTATAAATGACAATTTTAAATTTTTCTGCGGGTCGATACGAAATGTATAATTTTTTTTATACTTTGCAGCGTCTGCACAATAAAATCACTTTTTTGTATCACCATATTCTGAGAGCTATAACTTTTATTTTCCCGGCAAACAAGCTGTGGGAGGGCTTGTTTTTTGCGGGACCTGCTGTAGTTTTATAATTTTGGGGTACATTCAAGTTTTAGATCCCTTTTTTTATTCTGTTTTGGGAGCGGTCGTGACGAAAAAAACAGCGATTCTGGAATTGTTTTTTATTTTTTTTTTTTTATGGTGTTCAACATTCGAGTAAAATAGCGTGATATTTTTATAGTTTGGGTCCTTACGTTTTCCTTTTTGTTCTATAATAAAAGGCTTATTATGGGAAAAAAGGCTGTTAGTTTTTTTTAACGTGAAACGTATTGTTTTTACTTTTTTACAAAATTTTTATAAACTTTTTTTTTTGGTCCCACTAGGGGACTTGAAGGCATGAAGCCCTGATCACTATTCTAATACACTGTACTACCTACATAGTGTAGTGTATTAGAGCTGTCAGCTATTCACTGACAGCAAGCCTATTAGGCGTCGCCTCCTGGCGGGGCCTAATAGGCTGCCGTACTAGGAGGCCATTGTTAGGCCTCTGGTTGCCATAGCAACCATCGGCACACACCGCGGGTGCCGATGGTTGCCATTAGTATCCATAGGGTGCGATCTAACCACCTAGATGCGGCAATAATTTTTTTATTGCTGCATCTAAGGGGTTAATCGGCCGGATTGGAGCGTAGCTCTGGTCTTGGCCGTTAGAGCAGGATGTCAGCTGTGACAAACAGCTGACACCCGCAGCTATGGCAACCGTCAGGGGTGCCCACAGGCTAGAAACCACCTAGATGCAGCGATCGCTTTTGATCGCTGCATCTAAGGGGTTAAATCGGCTGGATTGGAGCATAGCTCTAGTCCTGGCCGTTACAGCGGGTGTCGGCTGTAATATACAGTCGACAACCGGCAGTGATGGCGCTGCCTCAGCTTCAGAGCCAGCTCCATCACATACACGTTCTCAAGGAGCTGTGATTAGTCAGTCTGCTGTGACTGACCAATCGCAGTGATCGCTGGCAGTGGACCACTGTGATTGGTCCCCTGCCGTCTTGCTGTGCCGATCCAGTCATATACAGTTGATGGCACAGTTCTGTCACCTTGTCCTATGACAGGGTGACAGTTGTTAGCCAGGACGCACCGGTACGTCTCGGCAGGACCTACCGGTCCGGCAAGGGGTTAATAACATTTATCATGATTACGGTCGCAAGATCTGGTCATCCTATACGCTTATCATATATGCTTGTAGATCTCCATATTTTATCTACTAAAGAAAGTAGTTCAGCAAATAGCTGTTATAATCATCTCAAGCTGGATTCCTACGGAAAAGGGACTTCCAGGGTTTGTTTTATGTAATGGGAGACTTGTCAGTTGCCCAAGACACAAAGAGCTGCTGCATTTTGGTTATTTTAGGCTGGTCTGTCTACCATTCACTCGTAGAAATACATTGGTGAGTGAGGGCACAGACAAGTAAGACTTAGGAACAATAAACATACGTTTTGCGGTCCTTTTTCAAGCTGGTGTTGGCAACGCTCCCAAACGCTTGTCCTTGTAGGAGCTCGGTCGCTGCCTTACGTTTATTAAATGCATTAATTTCCTCCTGCAATTCTTTCCTTTTGTCCTCTAGGCTCGTCCTTTCATCATGATGAAGCCTTTTCAGCTGTTCAAATCTGTTCTGAAGCTGTATAAATCACACACACGTTATCAATGATGGTACTCTCTAAAATATATATTTATAAGCACCACTTCTGCAACTAGCAAAAACATAAAAAAGAATAATGTTATGGTTAGGTATTTGCGGAGCTCAGAAAATTCCTATGCAGGCATCAGTGAAATTAAATGTCAATTTTTACATGACATCAGAATTGGCCATGCGACATTATTGATAAATCTGCACCACTAGGTATCTGTAGTGGGTGTTCTTCTATTCAGAGAGAGGGGAAGTTCTAAAAAATGAACCAGAACTGTGCCTATTGCAAAATGTGATGAGGTTTTCAATGCTGCAAATCCAAGACAAAACAGCCATAGAATGATGCGGTGTTGTCCAGATTTGCACATTTTGACCATATTTTTTTTTCTGTGCTAGGCAACCGTATAAATGACCATCACATTTTGTTCTGTTGGGTCTAGCGGAACAATTTGTGAAATAAAAAAGGAAACTGGAATGTACATACCTCTCGCTCTGCTTCTTTCAAGACGGTCTCCTTCTCTCTTACTCTCTGCACAAAGGTCTGTCTCATCTCTTCCTCCTTCCTCTGCAGTTCCTCGAAGAACTCTTGGCGCTTTGTTTCATATGTTTCTTGTAAACTGAAGTACCAACAAACATTTGTGTTTTAGTTCAGTTCTTTAAGGTGAAGTATTGATCATGAGTCACCATTAAAAAGGACCTGATGCATCTGCTCTAGACCTCAGAGACCCAAGTCCAGTCATTCTAGTAAAACAGTAATATTCAGATGTGCCAGGCATACATCTCTATAGCACAGAGGAAAGAATGGGATGCTGGGAGATGCTCGTCTTAGCATTTATGTTAACACTTGTTATGATCTCTGAATTGCGCAAAAAAAACTGAAATCATAGAAAAATCTTCCTACTATAGTTACTAGTTATAAAGTAATCCATGCAATCACTAAGTAAAAAATGTATATTTTCCAGAGCACTTATCGTGGGCTGGTATAAAACAAACGTGCCTGTGCAATGTCTTGATATTTGGAAGTCGGAGCTAGTAGCATGAAAGCTAGAAGACTCCTGTATCTAAGAAGAAGCTAATGTTAAAACATAACTAAATGGCATCTGTAAAACCTGTGTCCGTTTATAAGGTGATATAAACGACCTATATCTATCCAAACACTAGATGGCAGCAGACGTACAGTAGCAGAATTACAGCTCCCTTACATTGCTCTGCAACTTCCAGGTTAATCTCTCTTTCAAAAATGAGGTATGTTGGCAATATGATAGACAGCAATACTTAAAGTGTAGATAAACGTTCGGCAAACTTCTGACATATCATAGTGACATGTCATAGTTTGGATTGGTGGGGGTCCGAGCACTGAGACCCCACCAATCACTAGAATGGAGCCGCTGAAGCGATCGTGTGAGCGTTCAGCTGCTTCGTGTCTGTTCAGCTTTTTCCGGAAAGCCGATGTATCGGAGTACGGGCTCATAGACTTTCTATTGAGTCCGTGCACTGATACATTTATTTCCAGAAAAATCCGAAGACACGAAGCAGCTGAGAGCTCACACGATCGCTTCAGCGGCTCCATTCTAGTGATTGGTGGGGTCTCAGTGCTCGGACCACCACCAATCCAAACTTCTGGCATGTCACAAGTTTGCCGAACATTTAGATACACTTTAAAGGTGATGGGACAACAAATAAGGGCAATTACGAGAGAAAGTATAGTCCTATCCAATTCTCAACTGCAGCCCAAATGTGTCTGTAACAGGCAGGATTGTGGCACTTCTTAATGCAGCTACAAAAGCACTACTGAAAGTGTCATTTTCATTGGAAAGGCCAATAGCCAGGGGCTGCATCTGAAGTTAACCTGTCACCCCATTAACTGACATGCATTGTACATCCAGCCAGAATAGAGCGGTCTCCTTCTAGTTTCTATAGTCATTTACTGTAAAACATAAGGTAACCATGAGTTGAGGCACTGGTTATTATATTCTCTCTAAGCAGATAAACTAATACAATTACAATTCTAAGGATCTGCCCTTCAGTTTTCAATCTTTTGCTGGGATCTAATCATGTTTTGGTAAAAAAAAAGAAGAAGGGAACACGGAGCTGAGATTGGTTCATCGAACACACAAAGGTCTCAGTGACAGCTTCTCTTAAATATTGGCATGTCACTACTGGTCACCGGTCCAGCTGGGGACAGGAGATATGACAGTGCTTCATTTGTACTCAACAGAATAGACAATCTGCTTGTAAGGAGCTCTTCCACACAGCACAAGTATTACTGGCAGAAAAACTTCTGAAATTGCGATTTTATTTTCATTAACCCTTAAACTAAATACTAAATACAATATTTTTCTACTCAAAAAGGTTTTTCCAGTCATAACGCATAGTTAGCTTGTCTGTTATAAATATATAATGAGAGGTTACTTCAGCCTTAGGACACTTTCACACGGAAGCATTTAGGTTAGTATTTTGCTCACATCTGCATTGGAGGCTCCGTTAGGGGCCTCTGTCGCAGATCCGGCAGAAATGACCGGAAGCAATAGCGCAGCATGGTGCGCTGTTGTTTCTGATAAAACCATGAACTACCCCAGCGGAACCCATTAAAGTCAATGGGCTCAGTCGGCCGCGCAGTGATGTCCGTGTTGCAACGGAACTGTTGCGTCCGGCATTCCCTTGTTCTGCTCCTCTGACGGAGCAGAACAAGGGAATGCCCTGACGGAGTTGTGAAGCCACAACCAGGAATGGAAAATAAACAGAAAACGTATAATGGAAAGATTTGCACCTCTTCTGTGTTTTGGCTTTCAAATACTGCTGCAAAATACTGACCAGAATGCGGTCGTGTGAACATAGCCTTATTGTTCATGCTGCAAAATCTTTCTTGGTCAGTGATAAACACAATGGCCCACATTTATCATGAAGTTACGCCAGGTTTTGGTATAAACGGTGATAAAAAAAAGTTGCAAATCACAATGTGTATCAAAATTTCGGTAAAGTTTCCAACTTTTTCTGTCGCTCTGAAAGTGATGAGAAAAGTGGGCATGGTTTCCAAAGAGACATAGATTTCGTCAAATTTATTAATTGAAAAGTCTAAAAATGGCACAACTTTTGTCGCAAGTCTAGATTGCTCAGAGCAGGCATAGAATTGTTTTTCTGCCCTTCAGACAGTGCAAAATGTGCCAAACTTATTATTAAGAGGTGTGCACCTTTTAATAAATTTGCCACAAATCACACCAACTATCTCCTCCTTTACGAAGACTGGTGTGAAATAGGCCAGTCTTGGTAAATGTGGGCCTATTATTGCATTGGGCAAAGCAAACACACGTGATACCCAATGGATGGAACAGTTGTTTATGTTACTATATAGTCTGGGGCGTCTTGTTATAAAAATACAGTAGTTCAATTTGTATCACCAATGCATCACTAGAAGCTTTCTCCAGGTGAAGAAACGACGCAGTCATACAAGTCATAGGTAATGCTGAAGGATATATGTATTCAATTCCACTAATCCAATGTGTGACACTTATAAAACAGATGGTCATAGATGGGCGTGCTTAACTTGGCGCCAGATTTAATAAATTGTAACACACATTCCTCGGTACATCATATTGATGTAGATGAACGCTGCCTAGTAGTTGCCATCCTCTAGCGAGAATGCCATTCGAGTGTGTCAGTATTGCACCAGACTTACTTAATGCTTTGACATCTTTGATAAATTTAGCCCTATTAGTGCCATTTTTGTGTCTTTCACGTATATAATACGTCTTTCCTAACAAGATATTGATGAACTTGTCTAAATGTATATCAGTATTGTTTATTTGTACGATTGTTATAAAACGTTATTTACTACGACGCAAGCAACATTTTTTTACCTTTTGTGAGTGTGTCCTTTTCTACATAAACATTGAAAATGACATTATTTGCTTTGTCATCCAATAGGTGAAATCTGATTTCAGTTATCTGAACTCATACTAAACGAATAGTGCTACTATGCTACAAATACAAAAAAGATGCTTAGTGCAGTATATGTGTCAAAGGTTGCAAGTAAAAAATGCTAAACCTCTGCTAGCGTGGAAAACATCAAAGGGGTTATCCGGGATTTCAAAATTGATGGCCTATTCTTAGGATAGGTAGATTGCTGGGGGTCTGACTTCCAGCACCCCCACCAGTCAGCTATTTGAAAGGTCCGCGACGCTCGTACGACCTCCCCAGCCGTTACACATACAGTGAAGGAAATAAGTATTTGATCCCTTGCTGATTTTGTAAGTTTGCCCACTGTCAAAGACATGAACAGTCTAGAATTTTTAGGCTAGGTTAATTGTGTTAATAGTGAGAGCTAGATTATATATAAAAAAAAAGAAAATCACTTAGTCAAAATTATATATATTTATTTGCATTGTGCACAGAGAAATAAGTATTTGATCCCCTACCAACCATTAAGAGTTCAGCCTCCTCCAGACCAGTTACACGCTCCAAATCAACTTGGTGCCTGCATTAAAGACAGCTGTCTTACATGGTCACCTGTATAAAAGACTCCAGTCCACAGACTCAATTAATCAGTCTGACTCTAACATCTACAACATGGGCAAGACCAAAGAGCTTTCTAAGGATGTCAGGGACAAGATCATAGACCTGCACAAGGCTGGAATGGGCTACAAAACCATAAGTAAGACGCTGGGTGAGAAGGAGACAACTGTTGGTGCAATAGTAAGAAAATGGAAGACATACAAAATGACTGTCAATCGACATCGATCTGGGGCTCCATGCAAAATCTCACCTCGTGGGGTATCCTTGATCCTGACGAAGGTGAGAGCTTAGCCGAAAACTACACGAGGGGAACTTGTTAATGATCTCAAGGCAGCTGGGACCACAGTCACCAAGAAAACCATTGGTAACACATTACGCCGTAATGGATTAAAATCCTGCAGTGCACGCAAGGCCCCCCTGCTCAAGAAGGCACATGTACAGGCCCGTCTGAAGTTTGCAAATGAACATCTGGATGATTCTGAGAGTGATTGGGAGAAGGTGCTGTGGTCAGATGAGACTAAAATTGAGCTCTTTGGCATTAACTCTACTCGCCGTGTTTGGCGGAAGAGAAATGCAGCCTATGACCCAAAGAACACCGTCCCCACTGTCAAGCATGGAGGTGGAAACATTATGTTTTGGGGGTGTTTCTCTGCTAAGGGCACAGGACTACTTCACCGCATCAATGGGAGAATGGATGGAGCCATGTACCGTCAAATCCTGAGTGACAACCTCCTTCCCTCCACCAGGACATTAAAAATGGCTCGTGGCTGGGTCTTCCAGCACGACAATGACCCGAAACATACAGCCAAGGCAACAAAGGAGTGGCTCAAAAAGAAGCACATTAAGGTCATGGAGTGGCCTAGCCAGTCTCCAGACCTTAATCCCATCGAAAACTTATGGAGGGAGCTGAAGATCCGAGTTGCCAAGCGACACCCTTGAAGTCTTAATGATTTACAGATGATCTGCAAAGAGGAGTGGGCCAAAATTCCATCTAACATGTGTGCAAACCTCATCATCAACTACACAAAACGTCTGACTGCTGTGCTTGCCAACAAGGGTTTTGCCACCAAGTCTTAAAGGAACAGTGTCATCACAAATTATTTTTTTATATGTTAAAGATGTTAGTGCTTTATTAAAAACGTTTATATTCATTTGTGTGTTTGTGTTTTACTTTTTCTTATTTTTACACTTTTTCTTCCCTATGGGGGCTGCCATTTTTTGTTCCATTTCTGTGTGTGTCGATTAACGACACATACAGACATGGAATACGGCAGCCACAGTCCCATAGGGACTGCGAACGGCTCCCGTCCCATTGATTTCAGTGTACGGCGTCTGTGTGGGAACTGCGCATGCGCCGCTCCCACACAGTCCAATTCGAAATTGGCGCCATCCGGCGCCATTTTCCTGTGGACCGGAAGTCGCGGCCGGACAGTAATATTACTACTTCCGGTCGCGGCTTCCGGATTTGTGCACTTGGACCAGCGGCAGCAAACGGAGCGGACGGGCCGGAGGGAGCCGCGGCGGCAGGAGCAGGTAAGAGATTTCAATGTATGTTCGTGTTTGTGTGTGTTTACTGCTGTATGTAAACCTACTACACTGTGTGTTAGCTCAAAAAATGGCGACACACAGTGTAGGAGGTTACACCGTTCAAACCCCTCGTTTATCCCGGCACTAGCCAGGATAAAGGAGGGGGGGATGCTGAGAGCTCACTAGAGCGAGGGCTTTTTACCCAATTTTGCAAAGCTGCAATTTTGGGGATAGCTCCATCTAGTGACCAAAAATGGGTAGTATTATAAATTAGAATTAATTTATAATATTTCCTGACTCGTGAAAAAAATAAAAAAAATTTGAACAATGTTTAATCACCCACACACTAAATGTTTAATTTAAAAAAACAAAACATGTTTTTCTGGCAACACATTCCCTTTAAGTCTTGTTTGCTAAAGGGATCAAATACTTATTTCTCTGTGCACAATGCAAATAAATATATATAATTTTGACAATGTGATTTTCTTTTTTTTGTTTTATATAATCTATCTCTCACTGGTAAAATTAACCTAGCCTAAAAATTCTAGACTGTTCATGTCTTTGACAGTAGGCAAACGTACAAAATCAGCAAGGGATCAAATACTTATTTCCTTCACTGTATGTACATGTCCTTTCTGAGACATCTTTATTAGTGACAATATGCAATAACTTTGTTAACAACAAGGACACTGGTGGGTTTTCTTTTTTGTTTTCTTACAATGGCTAAACATATGCTCTGCTCAGGCAGCTATTGGTAGAAAATTAAATGGCATCCATCTAAGGGCTTGTCCACATGTAACGACATTTTCTGCAGCATTTCCGTTAAAACTAGCAGAAATTCCACTGCGGAAAAACCGCACCATTTTGCTGCGTTTTTTTCAACGCTGGGAGATGGTGACATCTACTCTTAAAAACGCAGCAATTCAGTTCACTTTTCGTAGTAGGAATGGACATGCTGCAGTACGAAAAATACGCACCACAGGAGAATTTCTGATCGGAAATTGTACGCACCATGTGGATGAGATTTGTTAAATCTCACCCGCTTTGCAGCTACTGTATTCTGCTGCGTATTTGCCGTCCGCAATTGTAGACAGAAAATACGCAGCAATTCCATTGCCTGTGGACAAGCCCTAAATGTTCGGCACTTGAGTGTTTCAATAAGTCCCAGATAGAGGCACATCCAATCACGGTGTTACATCCGGATACATCTTGGGAGGTAATTATGATTTTAGTAACTTGATGCACCCGGTAGATGGTCATACCATGGATCGCTGTCTTATATGCTTGTTTACAGTGTTTTTAATTGTCTCTTGGTTGTGATAAAGATACTAATTTATTCTAAATCATTGGCTGTGCATGCATATTTCTTTTGCTCTGCTCGTGTGTTAGTTTGGGTATAACGTTATAGACAACATTTATACATACGGTGTGTGCTCATCCATCCTGTTGTTTGTCTTCAATAATTTTAGGCCCAATGAAATAACGTAATACATAACAGTGTGCAGTGCAGCTGTTAGTTGGTTAGCTATGCCAGGAATGCTGCAAGAGTCATGAGAGTGCAAAGGTCACATCCATAAATCACTTTAGTCAATGGAACACGCTATCAGGACTAATGCAGATATTAGTAATATCAGTGTTAACAATGACCATGTATAGGTTATTTTTCGTTTAATTTCAGCTGATTTGGAATAGATATGTTTTCTAACGGGGTCAATTCATGATGAGTAAAATATCAGACCAATTTATTGGGCTCAGCAGCATGTCACTACTATTGCCTAGACAAGTGATTTATACATAGGACCGGTGGATATATGGTTTATGAATATTACAAAGAAGTCGAGGTCCGGACATTCATCTAACAGTATGCAGCTGTTCCCTCTTGTACAAGATGTTAACATGCAAGTAAAGGAAGCTATCTGAAAGATAGACATCAAAGAACAATAAACAACCCCAAGCATAAAGCAAAAAAAGTAGGAAAACAGTACAAAAAATGATCTAGTTAGTGCCGAGTGTGTGTACCACAGGACCTTGTCCGGCTGGAGTACAACAAGCGGCACTGTGTGAGGCTGCAGGGTTAATTCAGGCTGGTTAAGAGTAAACAGGATATAGAACCCATAAACTTGTCCTGAGAATTTCATTTCACTGCCCTGTGAAAATGCTTGGGAAGCACATTTTTTGAAAAAACCCTTAAACCTACTTCCTATAGCAACGCACTGCAGTTTAAATCATTTCCTGGAAGAAAAAATTGGCATAATTTTTTTTTCTCAACACAACGTAACATACATTGAAGGAAAAAGATAGAATTTCAAGAATAAAATGTACAATAACTTAACATATGAAACAGAATTATGACTGAAGGCTCACGGATTCCTCATATTTGACAGGAAAAATACTACTGCATACAGCACTATTCTTGCCGTCAAAACGATAGACACCACAGTGGAACACGAGACCCCATTATAAATCAATAATCTGGCACCTAGGGTAATCATAGTACGACAAATCTGGCACTGCGTACCCGCTTCCGTTATTAATGGGAATTAGGATGCACGGGTGAACAGAGCCAAAGGTGCTTTTCAAATTGGTGCCATGAAAGATATGATGGATCCATCATGATTAGCTTAATGGATCTGTCATGATACGTTAGGCTACTTTTTTTTTCCTCCATTAATGGGTCTATCAGCTTTCCATTAGGCATCAGTTTCTTTTCCCGGAAACGGGTCCGTAGAAAAATGACTGCATGGCAGATTGTGCAGCCATACCAATCAATATTTTTACCATTTCTGCCTTCTCAACGATCTATACACAGCGCTCATATGCGATCACGTGATCGCCAGGTGACAGATCAAATAACCATGCTGCTGGGTGACCGTTGTCACTTGTCAGGGCTGTTTTCCACTGTAACTGGAGCTGCTACGGTAGCTTCAGTTATAGGGTAAATATGTAAAAAAAAACAAAAAACAATAAAATAATCAAACATCATAAAAAAGTAAAATATAAAAAATCAGAATAGAAAAACAAATAGTAAAATGCTTACCAATCATATATGAAGCCCTGCTTTCAGCGCAGTGAAATATATATTTTTAAAAAAGTCTCACAATGGCAGAATTTTTTTACATTTCTTTATATTTTAGGGGTTTTATTTTACTTGATTATAAAACAAAAAAATTGTTTAAAGAGACTCTGTCACCACATTATAAGTGCCCTATCTCCTATATAAGGAGATCGGCGCTATAATGTAGGTGACAGTAATTGAAACCACTTTATGAGCGATTTTTTGCTTTATGCTAATGAGTTTCTTAATGCACAAGTGGGTGTGTTTTACATTAGACCAAGTGGGCGTTGTACAAAGGAGTTGTACAGAGGAGCCCTCAGTAGTTATTATTATACTGTAAGGGAGGGGGTCAGAGCATATGACTGACTGCCGAGAGCTCTATGGGGGGGATAATTCCCCCCCCCCCCCACAGAGCCATCAGAGTCGGACACTCAGAACCCCCATGTAGTATAATTTCCCCCATAGCATCCTCAGTAGTTATTATAATGCAAGGGGCCGGGGGGGGGGGGTCTGACTGCTTCAAATTGTAACGCCTTTCCTGTAAAGTGTAACTAAACTTTTAGAAAAACTTTTGACACATCACATTGACATGTCAGAAGTTTTGATCGGTGGGGGTCCGAGCACTGGGACCCCCACTGATCGCTAGAATGAAGCGTCAGACGTGCTCGGGTGAGCGCTGTGCACCTTAGTTTCTAATTGGCTTTTCTCGGATCGGTGTATGGGCTCAAAAGACTCACAGCGCTCACCCATGCACTTCTGCCTCTTCGTTTTAGCGATCAGTGGGGGTCCCAGTGCTCGGACGTCCACTGGCCAAAACAAAAGTTTTTAAAAATGTAGTTACACTTTAAGGCCTCATGCACACGACCGTAAAAACTCCCGTTATTACGGGTCGTAATTACGACCCGTAATAACGGGCTCATAGACTTCTATTGGCCACGGGTACCTTCCCGTTTTCTTACGGGAAGGTGCCCGTGCCGTTGAAAAAGATAGAACATGTCCTATTTCAGGCCGTAATAACGGCACGGACAGTCCATAGAAGTCTATGGAGCTCCCGTAATGACGGGTGGCTACATGTGTGCACCCGTCATTACGGCAGCGTTGCTAAGCGACGTCAGTAAATAGTCACTGTCCAGGGAGCTGAAAGAGTTAACTGATCGGCAGTAACTCTTTCAGCACCCTGGACAGTGACTACCGATCAGAATAAAGAGCAACTTGTAAAAAATAAAAATAAAAGACGTTCATACTTACCGAGAACTTCCTGCTTCCTCCAGTCCGGTCTCCCGGCCGTTGCCTTGGTGACGCGTCCCTCTCGACATCCGGCCCGACGTCCTGGATGACGTTTCAGCCCATGTGACCGCTGCAGCTAATCACAGGTCAATCACAGGCTGCAGCGGTCACATGGACTGCCGCGTCATCCAGGGATGTCGGGCTGGATGTGAAGAGAGGGACGCGTCACCAAGACAACGGCCGGGTAAGTATGAATTTCTTTAACTTTTATTACAGAAAGGGCTGTCCCTTCTCTATATCCTGCACTGATAGAGTGAAGGGGCTGCCGATTAGTGCAGTGCTATTTTGCCGCCAAAAACGTGCCCGTAAATACGGGTGGAATACGGGTGACACCGGACCCATATTTACGGGCACGGGTCCGTAAATACTGGTGCAAAACTAGTCGAATACGTGTGACACCGGACCCGTATTTACGCCAGTATTTACGGGTGGGAAAAAATACGGTCGTGTGCATGAGGCCTAAAAGAAAGGTGTTATCATTTTTATTAGAGGAGTCCCTGAGTTAGCTTTTTCTGGCGCACAGGACCTCCCAGATGGGCCAGAATTATGTATTAATATTTTTGGCACATCTCTAGGTCTAGTTTCTATTGCGGCACAGGGGAGAAGACTCTTGTGGGTGAGTATAAGTTTTTTTTTTTTTTCTTATTGCAAATTTTTGTTTTGCAGGTTCCACTGGACCGTTTGGACTACGTCGATGATTTAGGTTGCAAAGGGCTAACTAATCTAATAGACGCTATAATGGTAATAACTATAGTGTATTTTTTTTTCAAAAACATTTATTATTTGCAAAATGATGTGCATTTTTTTAAAAATATGCTAATTTGGCTAGACTTGCCAAATGGGAGGTTACGCTTTCTTTTCACTCTGGGCGGTGTAATGTTTTCTGTATGCTGTTCAATCAGCGTCATAAAGTTCTCTTCTTCTCAGGCCAGCAACACAGCCTGATCATATAGTATACAGCTTCTATTCCTGACTGTGTTTTCAACTGGTGATACCTCTAGTTGTTTCACAGCTAGAACTGCGATCTTTCATATGCCACCAGAACGACTGCTCTAGGTGGTCCAGAGCCCGAGATATGACTATTTTAATTGATCCCCCTTCCCTCCAGCCGCAGTCTCTCACACTGTGTGAAGCAGCTTCATGCTGATAGGGCAGCGTCAGAGGCTGAGGTAGCTCCACCTCAGTAGAATCGCTGGTGTTGACACCCACTTGTCACTTGTCTAGTATAGGCTAATTTGCATATTTAGAAAAACGCTCATAACTTTTAAAATAATAAAACGTTTTGGGACACAAATTTCACTAGCAATATCCATGTGGCAGTGCCTATTAGATTAGCTAGGAGATTGGGCATTACTAAACAAGTGACAGATCCTTATTAACCCCTTAATGGCCGCCGATTCGCCTTTTCACGGCGGTCATTAGTGGGCTTTATTCTGATGCAATAGCCGTTTCACGGCGCTGCATCAGGATAAATAAACAGAGCAGAGAGCCGTTAAATCTCCCTGCTCTCAGCTGCCAGAGGTAGCTGAGGGCTGGGGGCGCCCAGCTCGAACGTGTGAGATCGATATTAGTATCGATCTCACCCGTTTAACCCCTCAGATGCGGCGCTAAATAGCGTGTGCCGCATCTGAGTGGTTTTGGAGAGAGGGAGGGAGGGAGCTCCCTCTCATCCCACTGACACCCGGCGATGAGATCGCCGAGGGTCTGTGTCTTCTATGGCAGCCGGGGGCCTAATAAAGGCCCCCAGGTCTGCCTGTAGTGAATGCCTGCTAAGTCATGCCAGAGGCATGGCCTAGCAGATGCCTGTCCGTTTTAAATGGACAGGCCGTAATACACTGCAATACAAAAGTATTGCAGTGTAGTATAAAAGCGATCGGATGATCGCATATTAAAGTCCCCTAGTAGGACAAGTTAAAAAAAAGTTGAATAAAGTTAATAAAAAAAAATAAAAATGAAAAACCCACTTTTCCCCCTTACAAAATGCTTTACTATTAGAAAAAACAAAATAAAGGAAAAAATGCAAACAAATTTAGTATCGCCGCGTCCGTAACGACCCCGACTATAAAGCTATTACATCATTTAACCCGCACGGTGAACGCCGTAAAAAATAAAATAAAAAACATGGAAAAATTGCTGTTTTCTGTGAATCCTGACTTAAAAAAAAAGTGATAAAAAGTGATCAAAAAGTCGCATCTACTCCAAAATGGTACCAATAAAAACTAAAAATCGTCCTGCAAAAGACAAACATGCCCTTATACAGCTATGTCGACGCAAAAATAAAAATGTTATAGCTCTTCGAATGTGACGATGGAAAACGTAAAAAATGGCTTGGTCATTAGGGCCCAGAATGCAAGCAGGGGGAAAAGGTTAAGGGAGGGCAGATCACACACGCTTTCAGTAGAGTGAAGATAGGGAGGAAAGCAGAGCGGGAAGGAGAGGAAAATCACACACTTCTCAGCATCAGTGTCTGTATCAGTACAAGGGAGAAAATATCACTCATGGGCTATATTAGAAGGGAAAGCAGTACAGGAATGTATCTGTGCTTATACATGAGAGCTGATGAAGGCAGCATCCTGGATTCATAGAACTCAACACCAGCATATAATACTGGGAGGACAGTCCCACAGGAGAAAAGTTTGAAGCTAAAAACAAGTTACAAACTGAATATCACGTTGTCTAAAAATGAATGAAGGAATGGAGATTACAGCCTGAAACGTTGGGTAACTGTTTTTAGCCCCTGATCACCACTAACATAGATAAAAATCTTTTTTACCATGTCAAAGGTGTTCATAGTCTTTTACGAAATCCTTGTCATCAAAGAGATACACATTAATTATAGACATCTAAAAGATATCGATAAAGAGCTAAAACAGTTCTGAGGGCTGCACAATACTTCAGCCTACTAACTAAGCCAGGCATTAGGGAATCCCACACTATCTCTCTGCTCTCAGCCAAACAGTATTGTAGTAAGATCCCTATAGACAATACTGACTGGCTGACAGCATGGTGATAGGCAGGCACACCTGCATGCACTACCTATTCAACTGTGGTTCCCAGGATTGCATAGACGGCACATTTAAATGAGGACCTGTCACCCCTCCAGACCTTTCTATTTTAATAAATACTTGTATTCACCATTAAATAATAATTCTAGAACATATTTTCTTAGAACTCTGAATTTAGCCACTCCTTTGTTAATCCTCCTAGAAATGTATTAAGAAATGGATAAATTGGTGTTACCATTCTCTTTAGCAAAGGCCTGTGTCCCTAAACACTCTCAGGCCCCGTGCACGGTCCGTAAATACGGGCACGGACGGCTGCGGATAGTCACCCGCATTTGTGGGCCGTACTCCCATTATAAAGTATAGAAGCAGTCTGTAAAATAAAAAAATAGGACACGTCCTATTTTTTGTGCGAATCCTTTCTACGGCCTGGAAACCTTCCCGTAAATATACGGGAAGGTGCCCGTGGGCCATAGAAATAAATGGATCTGTATTCTGATCCGTAATTGCAGATCAAAATTACAGTCGTGTGCACGAGGCCTCACTCTGTAAACAATGATCTGATACTGTCATAAGTGGTAACGCCCAGTTGTCAATTTATTCATAAATTTCTAGGAGGAATAACATAGGAACGGCACAACGAAAAGTTCTAAGAAAAGATACTCAAGAATTGTTATTCCACGTGAAATACAATTATTTACAAAAACAGACACATCAGGAGAGGTGACAGGTCCTATTTAAGCTGACCACACAAATAAGATAGTTATAAACCGCCCCAGCCGAGCATGCATGTTACTTTTGATGGGGAAAGGGAGGCAAGCTGTTGCAGCCTACAATTCCCATCATGCCCCTGACGATGTGACGCCGGACGGGTCGGAGTCATCTGTCACTCTGTATCATCAACACGCTCTGCAAGGGATGGTGCCGCAGATAGAGTGTATATTGAAGTGATCTGGAACACGAACACACTGCAGATACTAACTGGTTTAGATAGGAAAGAATGCTCTAGACTGGTGGACAGAAGTCAAAAGGATGACTGGAGGGTAAGGGTATGTGCACACACACTAATTACGTCCGTAATTGACGGACGTATTTCGGCCGCAAGTAGTGGACCGAACTCAGTGCAGGGAGCCGGGCTCCTAGCATTATACTTATGTACGATGCTAGGAGTCCCTGCCTCTCCGTGGAACTACTGTCCCGTACTGAAAACATGATTACAGTATGGGACAGTTGTCCTGCAGAGAGGCAGGGACTCCCAGCATCGTACATAACTATGATGCTAGGAGCCCGGCTCCCTGCACTGTGTTCGGTCCGGTACTTGCGGCCGAAATACGTCCGTAAATTACGGACGTAATTAGTGTGTGTGCACATACCCTAAAAGTGATGAAAGTAACTAATCTGTGAGTAAACAATTCTTCAAGACATTTTTGGTGAGTTATAACTAGATTACCAATTCTTTTTAATCTGTACAGAATCTGGGATCTAAAAACCACATGATGATAATAGCTGGACAATCACAATCGGCACCAGAGATTATAAAAGAGACAACGTGAGGCAGAAGACCACAAATGGGGTCTATTGGGCTTATGAGCTCTGAAATCAATATTACAAGAGGCCAAGCAAGTACGGAATAACTAAATGATAAATGTTATTTCTATAGCATGCTTGCCAGAAAAAGTTTACATTGTATTTATACCAGTCAAATGAAAGAGTAATGTCTTGATTCATATAAAGTAGTTTGATTAAAAAATTAGGCCATTTTTTTTTACATACAGGTAATGCGTGCTACACGAGATGATAAGAAAGGAGATCCCACTAATTTGCCATGTAAATACATGAGACAAGTTTATGGCCTGAATCTGACTGCAATAGGATTTATTATCCTTCCCAGAATAGGAATAATGAGTAGTGTTCTCGGGGTACTCACATGATGTCTGTTTCTTAGATTAAGTCTTGCTTCCTTAGCCAGCGCCTACATTTAATTTATTAAACCATTAGTAGCGGTCGGGTATGTAAATAAAATGAACGATATAGTTTATTATGCCAGGAAAGATTTCATGACTGATGTGTAATCATTCGGTGAAACAGTTCAGCATTATTGATCATCAAAACACAAGACATATTCAATAAAGGACCACTAAATGCTGAACACAAGCTGCCTAAGGCCTTATGCACACGGCCGTACCCATAATCACGGTACGTGATTATAGGCACAGCCGGCCGTGGACAGCCACCCGCATTTTCGGCCCTTGCTCCCATGTAAAGTATGGGAGCACGGTCCGTAAAAAGCAAAACATTATCTTTTGCAGAGGCTTTGTACAGCCCGCACACCTTCCCGCAAATATACAGGAAGGTGTCCGTAGTCAATAGAAATGGATGGGTCCGTAATTGCAGACCGTAATTACGGTCCGCAATTAAGGACTAAATTTACGGTCGTGTGCATGGGGTGTTATACAGAACAGATACCAAGAAAATGTACAGGGTGAGATGAGGGGGAATGCAGGAGCTCTGGAGGATTTCAGATATTCATAATAAAGTTATAATTGTGAGCCAGCTGCTGTAGGAAATGACACGTAAATACAAAGCATGAACATTGAATGTAAAACATGGACAGGGCTATAAATTTGTAGCTATGTCTGAATATTGACTGCAGTGCTACTAAGGCCCTGTTCACATCTGTGTTCAGCATTCCATTGTTGTACTCAGTCAGAGGAGCAAAACAAGGAAAACGCCGTTGTACAACGAAGACAACCAGGGCCAGACGGAACCCATTGACTTTAATGGGTTCCGTTGGGGTGTCTGTGGATGTACCGGAAGCAATAGCAGAGCAAGTTGTACCGCAAAAAATAAGCCCTCGTGCAGCTACATCGGCAAAAGAAAAACGTTACGGTTCTTAGAATATGGCGACACAAAAACAAATACTTTCTTAACAAAGTGTTATGTGCAATAGTAGTAAAACATAAAAAGACTAGATACATTTGGTATCACCATAATTGTAACAACCCCCAGAATAAAGTTATTATGTTGTTTTTAAAACACAGTAAACGGTGTAAACTTAACCCCTTAGTGACCACCAATACACCTTTTCACGTTCGTCACTAAGGGGCCTTAGGCTAGGCTGACGCCTTTTCACGTGAGCCTAGTCTAAGTCCTGCACGGGTCTCCCGTGCAGGCTGGAGCCGGGGCTCCGCTGTCTGATGTTAAATGCCGCCGTCAATAGCGACCGCGGCATTTAACATTTAACTTTGTTTACAGAGGGAGTGAGCTCCCTCTGTCACCCATCGGCGGCCCGCAAATGCAATCGCGGGTCTCCGATGGGTTGTCATGGCAGCCGGGGGCTTGATAAAAGCCCCCAGGTCTGCCCTGGACATATGCCTGTTAGGACGCGCCGGAGGCGCGTCCTAACAGATTGCCTGTCAGATTTACACTGACAGGCAATAATGCTCTAGTATACGAAGTATACCAAAGCATTATAGCAGCGATCTGAAGATCACACAGTAAAGTCCCCTAGTGGGACTAGTGAAATAAATAATAAATGTGAAATAAAGATTAATAATAAAAATTACAGTAAAAAAATAAATAAAACAATTTTTTTCCAAAAAAGTGGTTTTATTTAGTAAAAGTGTAAAAAAAAAGTACACATATGTGGTATCGCCGCGACCGTAATGACTCCATTAATAAAGTTAATATGTAATTTAAACCGCAAGGTGAACACCGTAAAAAAAAAACGCAAAAAACAATGGCGAAATTGCAATTTTTTTCCATTGCCCCCCAAAAAAGTCATAATAAAAATGAATCAATAAGTGCCATGCACCCCAAAACAGTACCAATCAAAACTATGTCTCGTCCCGCAGAAAACAAGCCCAAAAAATCACTATTGATGGAAAAATAAAAAAGTTACGGCTCTTGGAAAGCGACGATGCAAAAACAAATAATTTTAGTTCAAAAGTGTTTTTATTGTGCAAAAGTCGTAAAACATAAAAAACCTCTAGATACGTGGTATCGCCGTAATCGTAACGACCCATAGAATAAAGGTAACATGTTATTTACGTCGCACATTGAACGGCGTCAATTTAAAAACGCATAGAACAATGGCGGAATTTCAGTTTTTTTTATAATCCCCACAAAAAAAGTAAATAAAAGTTAATAAAAAAATTATATGTACCTAAAAATGGTGCTATTAAAAAGTACAACTAATCCCGCAAAAAACAAGTCCTCATACAGCTATGTAGACGAAAAAATAAAAAAGTTATAGCTCTTTGAATGCGACTATAGAAAAACGAATAAAATAGCTTGGTCATTAAGGCCTAAAATGGGCTGGTCACTAAGGGGTTAAGACACAAAAAAGACTCGCAAAATGTCAGGTTTTTTCATTACCCGCCCAAAAAAATTAATAAAAGTTAAATAAATTACGTGTACCCCAAAATGTTATCATTAGAAAACTCAAACCGCAACTCATTCTGCAAAAAACAAGCTCTCACATGGCTTTGTCTACAGAAAAAGAAAAAGTTAGAGTTTTTAAAAAGCGATGATCGAAAAATTGAAAAACAAAAAAGCCCAAAATAGGCTGGACACGAACGGGATTAAAATATATTATCCAGTATTTCTAACCGGGATAGTGGTTTTTAATCTAACTTTAGCCATTTTTTTGTATATTTTTCTTTTTTTTTTTCTATCTGTTTCTTTTTTCTTTATTTTCCCATTGATAAAATCTGAATACTAGAGTAATTTTTTCTATAATTCATTTGCATTTGTGCCGCTCTTTAGTCAGGCATCAGCAGCTTGCTTGAGTTCCACTCCGGCATTCCATCAAGATCTGATTCACAACTGAGCCCTACAACAGACAGCTGCGCCAGCAACAGGTGCAGGGTGAGGGTCTAATATTGCTCCACTAGGAAACACGAACAGAGTACTACATAGATCGAATGTGGGCTCCAAGACTTCATATTTTCCATGACATGTTATTCCACTCTCAAAATATAATAATCTACAAATGACAGAATTGAAGGTGTGGAAAATGTAATCCATGTAAAGTACTCCCTAGCATTCCCTGATGTTCAGTCTGGAGGGGTTTTCCTACTAAAAAAGAACTGATGGTGCATTGATTAGACATGACTAAAAAGTAAGAGTCCATCTGCTGGGACCCCCGCTTGATGTCAAGAACAAAGAAGCCATGGGAATCAACCATTTGGTTTTTCTCTAAAATGACGGCACTTCTAACCCACTGCTGCGTTGGAAGTTGCTGTGTTGCAAATCTGACAGCGCTGGGTCGAGAGTGGCGGTGTTTCACTCTATGTGTCATATTTGCAGACTATAGACTGTTGTAAACCTCTTTCTTATCTTACTCAGTCTCCGGCTGCCCAGCTTGATTCCCAGCAATTCCTACTTATGCTGGGAATATTTTCCTATATTTGATGAACAACCAAACCAGAGGTACCCGTTCACAATATTATTTTGATAACATGATTAGGGGAACACTTTATGGTAGCTGTGATGAAGTATAAAGCCAACCATGGATATGTCAATGTGACTGCTCAACAAGGGGTCAGATGTTAACCGGTTGATTGTCCCCTCCACAAACGCCAAAGAACATTAAAGATAACTGTGCAGATAATTGGGAAGATTGTCATTAGTCATATACTAAATTTATTTCGGTCATGCTCGATCATGGGAGTTGTCTGAGGACATACATAGTGAAATATCTTAACAAATGGTCCGAATCTCTGTAATTATTGTATATGTGCCAGATATAAATTCTTTAGAGCTGAACACAGTTTACTCGTAGTGAAACAATAGAAATTTTATCCCCCATTAATTTTCTCTCCTTATTTTCGAAACCTTATTAGAATAAGATGAATATTGGTTTTACATCTCAAATTACCAAGATACAGAAATAAATCTACTAATTACTTTGGCATACACTATTTATAAAAAAAACATGGCAGCAACAGAATTTCATGGCAAAGTATTTTATTTATTTTTTTTCTTAAAAATGCCTACCTTACGGGCTTATCTCCAGGCCCCATATCTTGAAATCCCATTTCCTCCAGCTTGCAGTGGCGATATAGTTCATAATGCTTGCTATGAGTCTGTTCCCTCAAATCCTCCATATTAGTGCAAATCAACATTTCACGCAACTTTATAAAATCACAGTGGTTCTCGTTTTCCACTAGTAAGGAAATGGCAGACAAAATAATCAGCAACACAATTTCAAAAACAAACTTTAAAAATCTCCTCTTTAGAAGCAAAATAATCTTAATATATAAGTATGCTAACCTATTGAGATAGGTGTATTATAGTCCTGTGTGAGACCGATATTTAGCTACCAAAGGCAATGCAAGAGAACCTTTCTCAAAAAAGAAAAACTTTAGGAAATGTTTCTGTATAGCAGAGTTTGCATTCACATTTTGGCTTTTCTACCCTACGAGAGAGGTTAATATATAATTCTATGACTATTTTAAAATCCAGCACCTACTGCTCCCATTCATGCTAGATTTTAGGACATTTACTTTACGATAATGTCCACAGACATCTCCATGAAAGGGCTTGTCTGGTTTGGACAAGCACTTTTTAGTGTAAATGAATTAACTTTGTAATATCCTTTTTTTAATTTTTTTTAAAACCCTCACGGATCGCAGGTTTTCAGTCCACGTCGCATGGACACGGAAGTTCGGAGCAGCAGTTCTTGTGGTGACACCCGACACAGGCTCCGTGGGGAAGAAGCTCCCCCCTCCGTTTTGTGTGTCGATGACGCAGATGAAGGGGCTGGATGCCTGGCTCAATTAATCAGCTAAGCCAGCGCCTCCTCCGTCACAGAGCCAGAGACCCAGAAGGGGGCAGCCTTAGCTGATGAATATCCATGATGTTCCTCTGACCAAGGAAGTGTAGGACCCGGAAGATGCATGCAAGTGCCCTCTGGCTTCTTCCAATTCCTGATTAGATCAGTGTAGGGAAGAGAGACTGAAGCTTCAATTAAAATGCAGTTAAAAAATGCAGTATCATATGCGGTAACGCCGCCAGGCACGGAGGAAGAAGAACGATTTCTTAGAGGTATTTTTCAACGGTACTCTTTAATAGAACGACAACGCGTTTCTGGACAGAACCGGTCCCTTCGTCAGGTGTGCATTTCGCTTCATTTTAAATCTTATACACGAGATTTGTGAGGGATCAGCACAGAATTAGCATTAATATGTTTTAACAAATATTTGGCGTATAGTACCAATAATCTCTCAGGTGTACTTACTATAATAAGCAGGTCTGCATCATTTTTATTTTTATCACCACCACTCATTTTAAACTTGGAATAATTATCCTTATGAGAATATATGTGCATGGAAAACCAATGCAAAAGAAAACATAGTATCCTTACGAGATATTATGATCAAACAGTTGAATATAATAATAACAATTGTATACTGGTGAATGCCTAAAGATATGGATGACATATACTGTTTATTCAAACATCTGTACAAACTGAAATGTATCATGCCGTATAGGGCTTCTCTCCGTATCAATCTGTGCAATTTTAAATGTGAAACACAACTACTCTATACTGGGTTTTCCCGTTTTTTTCACTGCAAATGTAAGCACGTTGCACGTGCAAACAGCGTTACAGACCTGACGAAGGGACCGGTTCTGTCCAGAAACGCGTTGTGGTTCTGTTAAAGAGTACCATTGAAAAATACCTCTGAGAAATCGTTCTTCTTCCTCCGTGCCTGGCGCCGTTACCGCATATGATACTGCATTTTTTCACTCATCTTTTCATTACACGTTTGTCCCCGGTAAGAAGGATTTATCCACTGAGGGACTACAGTGGGTGGCAGCCGGCAAAGACATCGTCTATTTCACAAATGGTCTCGGAGGAGCGCCGCTGATTTCTCACCTATTTTCTCTATTGTGCATTCTCTGAAAGCTAGATATTTTTCAAAGACTGACACTTTGTAATAAACACTTTTTCTCAGTGCAGTCACTGGTTGTGCTGTAAGGTTGTCGGTGTTTGTTAATACATGTTTATCCATACAACATAACCTACAGGCCCGAAGGCCCGCAGTAGGGGTAAGTTTATGTAAGAAAATACATATCCATAGAGCGTGGACCCTGAAGTGGCCACCAGACGTGGTTGAAGAAGCCCATGCTGCTTTTGTGGCGCAATCCTATGTAGAGTTGTGTATCATGTGATTGCCCTACAATAAATCTTCGATTGAATTTCACATGAAAACTGACATATTAACATATGTTGAAGCACTTTCTGCAATTTACTTGCATGCCAATCTGTCCCAGGTATAGCTAGTTTCACAGCAGCACAAGTCGTTTCCTCTCTTTGCCACATATTTTTGTCTAAAAAATATTTTGAGACTTAAACTTGATGTCACCCAAACTGGTAGAAAAGTGGGGCAACATGAACCTAGCCTTTATTTAGTAACTTCCAAACCTGAAGAAGATGTATTTCATTACCTTGCACAATACCCCATGGATACTGCCGAGCCTTTACCATTTTGTTTCCAATCTTCATTTCCTCCATACTCCCCACTACTGCAAAAGGAAGCTGTGTCTGAAGTAAGCAAAAATATCTATAAATAAATATTAACTTTTATAAATATATATACTGTATATACATATATAAAGTGGTACCAAGCCATACATCTAGTCTACTCTGCATCTTACAATGTTTAATAACAGCGACTGCATATGTTTGCCAAAGACAAGATGCAGAAAAAAAGCTCAGACCAAAATAATCAGCACAAAACATAGATAATGGATACTTAGACTTGTATTTTTAATAAACTGTAAGTCCCAATGCACAGGTTGTGTCTTACGTGCGGTTTTGCCGCGCATATTCGTGTGTGGCAAAACCGCCGCATAATACAGTACCAGCAAAGTCTATGAGATTCCAGGTAATCTCATATCCATGCTGCAGTATTTTTCGGGACATAAATTGACCAGCGGTGCGTATTTTCAAAACCGCAGCATGTCAATTTATCTCACGATTCCGCTTGCGAATTCTTTCCCTATAGTTCTAAATAAATACGTAGCAAATCCCACAGCATGAAAACGCAGCTATTTACGCAGCAAAACGTACAAACCTCACGGAAAAACACATAAAAAAAAACACACCTTCAGATGCGTTTTTTTCCTGCGAAGTTTCTTATGGTTTTGCTGCGTATTTTCCGCAGTAAAATACATGACGTGTGCATGTGGCCTAATGCCGGACACAGACGATGCTCTATATAGCACTATGAACAACAATCTAAAAGTAAAAAAAACAAACATTATTGTGTAAAGAGACAAAACTAAAGTCTTACATTCATTGAGGAGTTCAGCTTGCTAATGGTCTCATCATCAGTTGGAAACTGGTAAATCTGCACACCATTGCTGACCAATTCACTCATCAGTTTTGTTTTGAACTTCTGTAACTCAGATTTTGAGATCACATCTGCTTTAGCAATGACCGGTATGATGTTCACCTGAGAAAGAGCACATTCCACGTGTAAGATAAAAGGCAACTCATGGAAAGTTCAGTGTAAAGAATTAACCTTGCATCACAATAGCTATGGCGAACAAGTAGTACTGTATAACTTAGCTCTGTTTTGACTAATAGACGTGTGATGACCATCCAATTCTGGAACCTGCACTTCATTATTTAACTCGTAAATAGAATGTGTGGTTTACCATTATGTTATATATGTGCAGCTGAGACGCGGAGGCCAAATCGGTAGGAACCGTCAACAAAATGTTCAGCATCATAATTACGAAATTAAATTACTAAAGTATCAACATTTTAGATTGTGATAAAAAAAAGTCATTAGGAACTAGTACCTTGCTGTCCAGCTTCTTCATAGTTATGAGATCCAGAGATTTGAGGGAATGTCCAGTGGGAGCAATGAAGTAAAGACACACATGAATGCGGGTGTCATGGAATTGGTACAATAATCGTTTTATCTTCAACTCTTCTTGTAAATAGGCTTCAAACTGTGTGTCAATATAGTCAACGATGGGCATGTAGCTGGAAAAAAGAAAAAAACATTGTGTATATATCAGTAGAACAGGTTCCCTCAACAGTGCTCACTAAGGAGGCCTCTCAACTGCAAAATGGAGACCACAATCTGTAACCCAAATTCTAGCTCCTTCAGAAAGTAGGTGCTGTGTTGGAACTGAAAAGAAGGAGAATTTGCTGGACTTCTGCAAGGAGCTTACTTCACCATCTTTAAGGCCTCATACTCACGACCGTAGTACAAAACGGAGCCGTAAAAGGGCTCCAATAAAGATGGGGTCTCGGCTATACCTCTGTATGCCTCTGATTTCATACGGAGTCATATACAATTTTTTTCTTATAGATTAAGTACAAATCCAACAGAAAATAAATTGTGCCATTTTCCATCACATGTATGGACTTTTTCTCCCCTTCTAGGGCATAATAACAATTGATATTATACACCTATATATATATATATATATATATATATATATATATATATCCTGAGCATCACTAACAGAGCGTGACAAAAAAAACTCACACAACAAGACAAAATAATGTCTCAGCTGGTACCTAGTTGGCTGGATTTTGTGATGGTTTAACTTGTGGCTGTTTTTAATTTGTTTTACATTTTTGTATATATTAGCGGGGGGGGGGGGGAATTTGTCCATACGTATGCACTAATAAAGACTAACTTTTAGAGTAATGAGCCTGTAAGTGTATGGAATTTTATGAGCGGAGACATTATTTGGTCTTATTGCATAATAACTCTTGAGCCTGTATACCAGCACAATGGGGTCTTGAACTGTAAAGAGTAGGGTGTGCAGGTTGAGGCCACTGATTTGATATTTAGTTTACACTTTTAGTATTTTTAGTTAAAAGTCAATTGTGGGAAAACATCTTTAACAAGGAGGAATTGAAACAGAGTGTATCAGAAAGTGGTATACTAAAAAAGTATGCAATGATAAAGCTTTATTTACAAAAACAAGATGAGTCTTTTAAAGGGTAAGTCCACCTGCAGCCATATTTTTTTTAATTATTTTTCAAATGCATCTAAAATAACAATTTTTGCTTGATTAAAAACCTCCTACCGTTTTGTGTCTACAACTCCAATGGAAAGGTATTTGTCTCTATGGTAACAGACTGCAAACAAACCCTGTGTAGTCTGGTATTTCAGTCATACTCCCTTTCAGCTGATCCCTACTTTTTGCTAACCTATCAAGTTTGTGCTTGACTTTTCAAAATTTTCCCCATTATAAAAATACAAGGCAAGTAATCCAAAACATACCTGTCTGCTTTGTTTATCTGGTCCCCAAAGCCCACTGTATTTACAATAGTCAGCTTCAAGCGTACATTGCTCTCAAGGAGATCATAGGTTTGTGCTTTTAACTTTACGGAGGGCTCATAATGACTGGATTCATGTTCTTCAAAATTGGTATTGAACAGGGTGTTAATAAGTGTTGACTTGCCAATTCCAGTCTCCCCTAAAATAAAAACCAGATAAAGTGTTTGCCATATAAAATATAACATATTAATTAGTAGTCTTGCTTTGCATGTAAACACATCCCATAAGGAAGTGGATAAATAATAAATCTAGATGTCTGGATTGAACCACCATGTGACAGTAAGCTTATGGGTAAGGCCAGAGCTAAGGCGGAGTTCACACGTCGCAGATCTGTCACAGATTTTCATTGCATATTTTACCCTTTGCAATGCAAAACGGTGAAATGTGCATCAAATTTGCAATGCGTGAACTCAGCCTAATGGTTCTCCAGGATGTATCTTTTTTTATTTAGCCCTCTTCTAGAAGAATAAGAGCAAACGGATGCTTTTACAAAATAGACTTCGCTCCATCTGACGCCCACTGCAATGTGTTCCAGTGCTTGTAAACATTGCAGCGGCACTCAAGTCCGTAAATGGCCCATTTCCCTCACTGTCTGGGCAATATATGGGGTACAAAGAGGCTTTTCCCGCTGAAGCCGTGTCACGGCTGCAAAAGAGAAAGCCTCGGCTACCTGAAAAGCCTATGTGTGCAATTGTAAGTGTGTCTGTACATTGCACAGAAAATAAGGGAGGGGGCCCATGTACAGACTTGTACACATCTGCAATGTTTACACTGGGCACCATCGAGAGGGGATTTTTTTTAACAAACATCCTATTGCAAAGTTCTTCTTCAATAATAATGGGGCGAAGTAAAAAACATACATCCCAGAGAACACTTTCCAGCGCTCTCATCAATCAAAACTCAAATGTCCAATCAAGATGTGATATAAGGTTAATCATCTAAAATAAACCACTACCAATCCTACACAAATTGTATTTCACTAAATAAAATGAAGTGCAGGTCTTGAAAAACGGGTTGGGCCTTCAAACTTTATTGCAGGACGTGTGCCAAATCTGAATGGATGAAATCCAATGTAACCTCCACTAAGCAGGAGCAGCAGACTGGCCATAACATGTATTCTACAGAGCGGATATATTCCTGCTCATTCTGTATTCTCTGAAATCCATACTTGAAGGGTGGATAATACAACACTGACCTATCTAAAGGAAGTCTGAGCTTCGCAATGTGTAACGGATGGTGGTTGTAGTAGGGAGACAGAAAATGGGTGACCAATACACAGAGGCAGAACTAGCAGAGCTGGTATAAAAAAGGGAACATAGCATAATCTAAGGGACAATTTAAGAAAAAGGGTCAGGGCCGCAAGAGACTAACTCCACCATGTAAATGAATGTCATGAACTTTATAAATGTGTAAAGGATCTGCCAGGCACAGCTTCGGGGTTAACTCCCTTAATTAATCAGTCAGCACCTGAATCTACATCCCTGAGACTGACTCCTGCTTCCACCACTCAGGCTGGCAGGCTTAGGAGTGGGAGAGCCTATCGCAGCCTGGCCAGACTCAGCTAGCTCCCGCCCTCTGTCTATTTATACCTGCCTTTCCTGTTCCTCCTTGCTTGTTATTCTTTTTCGTGTGGTTTCCTGGCCCAGCTACAGCTCCTTCTATTTTGTTCCTGCCTCCATACAGACCCTGGCTTACTGACTACTCTTCTGCTCTTCGTTTGGTACCTCGCACACTCCTGGCTTGACTCGGCTCGTTCACCACTCTGGTTGCTCACGGTGTTGCCGTGGGCAACTGCCCCTTTCCCTTGCTTGTATGTTTGTCGTGCACTTACTGAGTGCAGGGACCGCCGCCCAGTTGTACCCCGTCGCCTAGGGCGGGTCGTTGCAAGTAGGCAGGGACAGAGTGGCGGGTAGATTAGGGCTCACTCGTCCGTTTCCCTACCCCCCGGCCATTACAAAATGTTGCTATATGGGAGAAAATCCCATTTGTCAAAATGTAATTCACATCTGCTGGTGACTGTATTTCTAAACAGTGGTGATGTTGGTTTTCTTCCCATTTGTATCAGTCATTTTACTATTATGTACTTTTAGAACAGTATTTCTTTTCTGTAGCTACCGGATTCCTTGACTTTGACTCACAAATAGTCAAGATGGGACATGGTGTTATGTTGACAAGATGGAACATCTCGTGTTTTGCACTGTCCATGTTTCATCATCGTGATGTGAAAAGACACTTGGCCAAGAAATATTTGCCTTTCACTCCACAGGTGTTTGAGACTTTTGTCCTGTTTACAAGTTGGCCATAGATCTCTAGTATGTCGATATAACCCTAGGGCTAAATTCACATGAATGTAGCCCACCTTGGATGTGGAAAAACTGCCGTTTTCCACGTCTGCAGTGGACCCGTGCGAGACACGTTATCATGGATCCTCCACAGACTAGAGTAAACGCAGTCCTATTTTTTCACACACTCCATTGAAACATCGGTTGTGTAAACATCCCCATTGAAAAACATAGGTCCGTGTGAAATGCCGTCACACGAAGTAGATTCACGTTCGTGTGAATGAGCCCTTACTATATACTGGCAGAAGAGTGGATTTAGCAATTATTGTCTCAGAATGCTCAATATCCTTTCCCTTAGTAGCTTTTACCTTCATAATGTGCCTATCTTGTAGTGCAGTAACGCAAATGCAGTTCAGTATATATATATATATATATATTAAAGAATGCAAATGCTTGTGTTGTCTGGGTAAACAGACCATAGTGGTGCCATGTTAGATCGATAAATTGATGGGTGGATGGATAGATAGATAGATAGATAGATAGATAGATAGATAGATAGATAGACAGACAGACAGATAGATAGATAGATAGATAGATAGATAGATAGATAGATAGATAGATAGATACTTTCAACTTACCTATACATAGAATATTGAAGCAAAACCCTTGATAGACTGATCTATTAACTAGCTGATCCGGTAAACTGTCAAAGCCCACATGACCAGAGAGAGGTAATGTACGAGCATTTTCACTCTGCTCAAAGAACAAATGTTTTATGGTTAAAGGAATACTATTCCAGATTAAATGTATAAAAACAATGGCCCTAATATTGAGAAATGTATGTACAAGTTATAAGCACATATTGATACATACAATATTACAAAATATTACCGGACATGCTCTAGAACCAAATTTCCACTACTGACTGTTCTGCGAGGCATAATAAACGTTTCACGTGTTTTACATTATAACTTTAAAAAAATTAAAAACATTTTACTCTAAGGGCCTGTTCAAATCAGCGTCGGCATTCCGTTCATAGGTTCCATTCAACCTTTCCGTCGGAGGAACCAATGAACGGAAATCCAAACGCAAACCATAGCTTACGTTTGCATTACCATTGATTTCAATGGTAACACTTCCGTTTGTTTCCATTACTTGAGGTTTTAATTTTTTTCACGGAAACAATAGCGTAGTCGACTACGCTATTGTTTTCGCTATAAAAGAGGAAAACTTACGGAACAGAAACTAACGGAAACCAATTGCAACGGAAGCATTACCATTGAAATCAATGGCAATGCAAATGGAAGCTATGGTTTGCGTTTGGCTTTCCGTTCATCGGTTCCTCCGACAGAGAAGGTTTGACAGAAACCATGAACGGAAGGCCGACGCTGATGTGAACACACCCTAACAAGCAGTAAACTAATAAAACTTTTTTTTTTTTCTGAATCAGACATTTCTTTATTAAAGAGGCTCTGTCACCAGATTTTGCAACCCCTATCTGCTATTGCAGCAGATAGGCGCTGCAATGTAGATTACAGTAACGTTTTTATTTTTAAAAAACAAGCATTTTTGGCCAAGTTATGGCCATTTTCGTATTTATGCAAATGAGGCTTGCAAAAGTACAACTGGGCGTGTTGAAAAGTAAAAGTACAACTGGGCGTGTATTATGTGCGTACATCGGGGCGTGTTTACTACTTTTACTAGCTGGGCTTTCTGACGAGAAGTAACATCCTCTTCTCTTCAGAACGCCCAGCTTCTGGCAGTGCAGACACAGCCGTGTTCTCGAGAGATCACGCTGTGACGTCACTCACAGGTCCTGCATCGTGTCAGACGAGCCGGCACCAGAGGCTACAGATGATTCTGCAGCAGCATCGGCGTTTGCAGGTAAATCGATGTAGCTACTTACCTGCAAACGCTGATGCTGCTGCAGAATCAACTGTAGCCTCTGGTGCCGATGTGGCCGACACGATGCAGGACCTGTGAGTGACGTCACAGATCTGCACTGCCAGAAGCTGGGCGTTGTGAAGAGAAGTGGATGATACTTCTCATCAGAACGCCCAGCTAGTAAAAGTAGTAAACACGCCCCGATGTACGCACATAATACACGCCCAGTTGTACTTTTGCAAGCCTCATTTGCATAAATACAAAAATGGCCATAACTTGGCCAAAAATGCTCGTTTTTTAAAAATAAAAACGTTACTGTAATCTACATTGCAGCGCCGATCTGCTGCAATAGCAGATAGGGGCTGCAAAATCTGGTGACAGAGCCTCTTTAAATATCAAGGATATTATACAACATGAAATTGCAGGAAAATATGATACAGATATGCCATAATACTAACAAACAGCCCCCTGTGTACGACCACAATCTTATACATTCCTCTCCATCAGTGGTACTCCAGTCATGTACCACATATAAGAATGACTAACTTAAGCCATAAAGTAGGGTAGGGACTCATTATATTTACATTTGTCAAGAGAAGAGTTACATTTCAACCCAGTCCCAAAATCTATCCCTAACTAAGGTTTCTGATTTCAAGTCTTGGAAGTCTGTCGATTTTCCCCATTGTCTCTTAAATTTAAGGCGTTTATAATTTTTCGTCATTCCAGGGGGATCCGGCCTGTAACCAATATTTAGCATTTAACTATTTTGAGAGCTTGGTAGAGTATTTTCGTGATCACTCTATATCATCTTCCAAGACATGGCCAACAAAGCTTGAAAGCCTACCCTCACTTCCAAAGGAATGACTATTCGAAATACTCTACTAATTAACTTTGCTACATCATTCCATAGTAAAAATTATTCATTACAGGACCAGAACATGTGTTTAGAATCTGCCCTCTCCTCCGTGCATCTCGGGTAATTAGAATGAGCTCTCAACCCCTTTCTATAACACCCAAGGGTTCCGTAAACTGTGTATCAAGAATTGTGACATGCGTTGAGCCGAATTAAATGACAAAATCCAGGTGATTCCACTACCTCTTCTTACATTTCCTTAGACAAAGGCCAAACTACTTCAAGAATGAATTAACAGTTACATGGTAAACTCACTTTTCTTCCAACTTGAGAATAGTCATGTGTGGGGCTTTGCGGGGACCTCATTCCGAAACTGGATTGGTTAACCTACAGTAAATACATTAATATTTTACATGAGGCACATTTCACTTTCTACATTACTAATCAAAACTAAAAATGTTTTATCTATTTATACATGTAAAATTATATATTTTATAGTTCTCCAGTAATATTTCATAGAATATTTCTCCTGTTATATTCCAAACGCAGCAAAAAGCTTAACCCCTTGCGTACCTTCGCCGTAATAGTACGTCGCTGGCCGCTTATTCCAGCGTACCTTCGACGTACTATTACGGCGCAGGAATAAACTGTCACTATGTGAAATCACATAGTGACAGAACAGCGGCGGCAGCTGTCATTGACAGCTAACCGTCTCTGCTACCAGCCTGGGGACCAATTAGCAGTCCCCAATGCCGGCGATTGCTGTGATTGGTCAGTCTCTGAAGACTGACCAATCACAGCCGTCTGTGACGTCGTCTGCAGGAGAAAGCTCCTGTCACTTTCTCTGATCTCCTCACTTCTGTGAGATACGTGAGGAGATCAGAGAAAGCGGTGTAAAAAAAAACAACACTTTTTATTAACCCCTTCCTGAAAATGGGCGTATAGTAACGCCCTGAGGATGAATCGGGCACAGGAGCTGTGCTCGCTCCATCTTCATCGGATGTCGGCTGTAATATACAGCCGACATCCCACTGCAACTACAGCGATCACTGTCCTCTCCGATCGCTGTAGTTTAACCCCTTAAATGCCGCTGTCAATAGCGACAGCGGCATTTAAGTGATTGATACAGAGGGAGGGGGCTCCCTCTGTACCCCATTGCCCCCCCCCCGCGAAAAATCGCGGGGTTCTGATGGTTGCAATGGCAACCAGGAAGCCTAGCAACGGCTCCTGGTTGTCGGGTACGGAAGCCTATAAGGTCCTGCCCAAGGCAGGACGTAATAGGCTCAACTGTCAGTTGTAAAGTGACAGTTACAATACACTGCACTACATACGTACATACAGAAGTAGTGCAGTGTATTGTACAGGGGATCAGAAGATCAGATCTTCCAGTCCCCTAGTATGTGTAAAATAAAAAGTGAAAAAAAGTAAAAAAAAAGTTTTAGATAAATAAATAAATACAAGTTTTACGTAATAAAAACAATAATCGCCTTGTTTCCCTGATCAAGCCCTTTATAATTAAAAAAAAAATGAAAAAAAAAGACAAAAACTAGACATAATAGGTATCGCCGCGTTCGTATTGGCCTGACCTAAAAAAATATCATATTATTTATCCCGCACGGTGAACACCGTAAAAAAATACCATAAAAAAACAATGGCAGAATTTCCTTTTTTGGTCACGTTGTTTCCAAAAAAATGGAATAAAAAGTGATCAAAAAGTCGCGCGTAGCCAAACATGGTACCAATAAAAACTACAGTGTGTCACGCAAAAAACAAGCCCTCACAAAGCACCGTCGACAAAAAAATAAAAAAGTTATGGTGACACTAAAACATTTTATTTAGAAAAAAGTGTGTTTTTTTTGTAAAAGTAGTAAAACATAAAAACTATATACATTTGGTATTGCCATAATCGTATCAAACCGCAGAATAAAGCAAACATGTTGTTTATGCTGCACAGAGAACGCCGGTAAAAAATTATAAAAAAAAATAGTGAAAGAATTTCTGGTATTTGGTCTCCTCACCTCACAAAAAATGGAATAAAAACTGATCAAATTATCGCATGTACCCCATGATACTAATAAAAACGACAGCTCGTCCCATGAAAATCAAGCGCTCACAGAGCTCGTCAACGGAAAAATAAAATGTTATGACTCTTGGAACGCAATAATGCAAAACGACGGCCCAGACTAATTTATATGTGCAGCAGTTCTTCACCTAAAACCCCACGTCATCATTTGCAGCCCCCATTGGTAGACCCTGTAAATGCAGCGAAAACGATGATGTTTTGGGGTCTGTGCTACATATGGGGCTAGTGAAGAAGTCAAAGATTAGACAATGATGGAGTGCGGATATTTTGTACAACACCACAGACAACCCTTTAGAAGTGCGACTCCTGCACCCAATAATCCGGCCTGTGCATGAAGGATTGGTTCAAAGCGTACGTCACTATCCAGGGATAATTAATTTTATTATTCATTCTCCCCATTATTACATCATCCTATTATGACCTGTTGCACTCCGCCCAGCTTACATATACCCTGATGGTACTCCGCACAGTTTACATATACCCTGATACACTCCGCCCAGCAAACATATACCCTGATGAACTCCGCCCAGCTTACATATACCCTGATGTACTCCGCCCAGCTTACATATACCCTGATGTACTCCGCCCAGCTTACATATACCCTGATGTACTCCGCACAGCTTACATATACCCTGATGTACTCCGCCCAGCTTACATATGCCCTGATGTACTCCGCCCAGCTTACATATACCCTGATGTACTCCGCACAGTTTACATATACCCTGATACACTCCGCCCAGCAAACATATACCCTGATGAACTCCGCCCGGCTTACATATACCCTGATGTACTCCGCCCAGCTTACATATACCCTGATGTACTCCGCCCAGCTTACATATGCCCTGATGTACTCCGCCCAGCTTACATATATCCTGATGTACTCTGCACAGATTACATATGCCCTGATGTACTCCGCCCAGTTTACATATACCCTGATGTACTCCGCGAATCTTACATATACCCTGAAGTACTCCGCCCAGCTTACATATACCCTGATGTACTCCGCACAGCTTACATATACCCTGATATACTCCGCCCAGCTTACATATACCCTGATGTACTCTGCCCAACTTACATATACCCTGATGTACTCCGCACAGATTACATATGCCCCAACATTATAAACTGAAACACCAGTAAAACACTAAACAAAACTACTACAAAGCAAAATCTGCGCTCCAAAAGCCAAATGGCGCTCCTTCTGGGCCTGGCAGTGTGCCCAAACAGCGGTTTATGACCACATATGGGGTATTACCGTACTCTGGAGAACCGCTTAACAATTTATGTCTCCAGTGGTACAAGCTGGGCCCAACGCATTGGGCACTGAATTAGCATATATGTGAAAATGTGAATTTTCAATCTGCAACATCCACTGTGCACTAATTTCTGCAAAACCTTTGGGGGTCAAAATTCTCACTACACTTCTAGATGAATTCCTTGAGGGGTGTAGTTTCCTAAATGGGGTCACTTCTCTGGAGTTTTCACTGTACTCGTACCTCAGCGCAATGCAACATGGCGTCAAAAACAAATTTTGTAAAATCTCCACTCCAAAAACGAAATTGCACTTTTTCCATTTAGACCCTTGCCGTATGTCCAAATAGCCGTTTACAACCACATATGGGGTATTTCCGTAATCAGGAGAAATTGTGTAACACATTTTGGGGTGTCTTTTCTCCTGTATTCCTTGTGGAAATGAAAAATTCTGAGCTAAAGCTACAGGTTATTGGAAAAAAAAAATGTTTTCATTTTCACGGACCAATTTTAATAAAATCTATAAACCACCTGAGGGCTCAAAATGCTCACTACACCTCTAATTTAATTCTTTCAGGGGTATAGTCTCCAAATTGGGATCACACCTGGGGAATTTCTACTGTACTGGTACTTCAGGGGCTCAGCAAATACGACATGGCCCCCAGAAACCAATTCAGCAAAATCTGAGCTGCAAAATCCAAATGGTGCTCCGTCTTTTCTGAGCCCTGCCATGGGTCCAAACAGCAGTTTATTACCACATAATGGGGTATTTCCGTAATCAGGAGAAATTGCTTTACAAATGTTGAGGTTCTTTTTCTGCTATTCCTTATAAAAATTAGAAAATTCTGTGTTTTTTCCAAAAAAAAGTCTCTTTTCATCTTCAAAGACTAATTCCAATAAATTCAGCAAAAAACCTGTGGGGTCAAAATGCTAACTATACCACTAGAAAAATTCCTTGAGGGGTATAGTTTCCAAAATGGGATCACTTTTGGGGGGATTACACTGTTTAGGTCCCTCCAGGGCGTTGCAAACGTGACACGGCACTGAAAACCATTCCAGTAAAATCAGAGCTCCAAAATCCAAATGGGGGTCCTTCCCTTCTGAGCCCTGCTGTGGGTCCAAACAGCAGTTTATTACCACATATGGGGTATTTCCGTAATCGCGAGAAATTGCTTTACAAATGTTGGGGTGCTTTCTCTCCTTTATTTCTTGCAAAAATTAGAAATTTTTACGTTTTTCCAGAAAAAAGTAGATTTTCATTTTCACAGACTAACTCCAGAAAATATAGCAATATACCTGTGGGGTCAAAATGCTAACTATACCCCTAGATAAATTCCCTGAGGGGTGTAGTTTAAAAAATGGGGGTCACTTTTGGGGGTTTCCACTGTTTTGGCACCACAAGACCTCTTCAAAACTGACATGGTGCCTAAAATATATTCTGAAAAAAGGAGGCCCCAAAATCCAAGAGGTGCTCCTTTGCTTCTGAGGCCTGTGTTTCAGTCCATTATCACACTAGGGCCACATGTGGGATATTTCTAAAAACTGCAGAATCTGGGCAATAAATATTGAGTTGCGTTTCTCAGGTAAAACCTTCTGTGGTACAGAAGAAAATGTATTACATATGAATTTTGTAAAAAAAAATGAAATTTGAAAATTTCAGCTCTACTTTCCTTCAATTCCTGTAAAACGCCTAAAGGGTTGAAACACTTTCTGAATGCTGTTTTGGATACTTTGAGGGGTGCCGTTTTCAAAATGGGGTGTTTTATGGGGGTTTCTAATATATAGGGCACTCAAAACCACTTCAGAACTGAACTCGTCCCTGAAAAAAATCGTTTTGAAATTTTCTTAAAAATATGAGAAATTGCTGCTAAAGTTCTAAGCCTTGTGAGGTCATAGAAAAATAAAAGGATGTTCAAAAAACGATGCAAACATAAAGTAGACATATGGGAGATGTTAATTGGTAACTATTTTGTGTGGTATTACCATCTGTTTTCCAAGCAGATACATTTAAAATTGGAAAAATCATAATTTCTTCATATTTTCGCTAAATGTTGGTGTTTTTCACAAATAAGCAATGAATTTATCGACCAAATTTTTGCACTAAACTAAAGTACAATATGTCACGAGAAATTCCGGAGTTATTACCACATAAAGTGATACATGTCAGATTTGAAAAAATGGGTCTGGTCCTCAAGGCCAAAATGAGCTGGGTACTCAAGGGGTTAAAGGAGCCACGGGACCGTTTTTTTCATACTGATGACCTATCGACAGCATAGGTCATCAGTATATGATCAGTGGGGCTCCGACACCCACACTGATCAGCTGCCTCCGTGCACCGGATGTCCGTGCCCGAAGCAGATGGTTGGGGTCACAGTATAGCGGCCGAGCTGTAGTATTACAGTTCTGCTGCTAATCAAGTGAATCTGCTTCCGGCACCGAACACTGCATACCATGCAGTATGAAAAACGGTCCAGTGGCCAGACAGCCCCTTTAAAGGGGTTTTTTCCAAGAAACCCATGTATTCCCTATCTACAGGATAGGCGATACATGTGTGATTGCTTTGGGGCCTGACCGCGGGCACCACCGGCGATGAGGAGAACAGGGGACCAATAGTTCCCCGAAGTGTCCCATGAGAACGGAGCACTGGTGCACATGCTCGGCCAGTGCTCTATTCATTTCTATGGGACTTCAGGGGCCGCTGTCTTTGGCAGCTCCATAAAAGTAAATGGAGCGGAAGTCGAGCATGCGCACCACCGCTCCATTCTCATGGAGAACTTCGGGGGAATTTTGATCCACGCCCATTCTCTTCATCACTGGGGATCACAGCGATCGGATCCTCAGCGATCACACATATATCCCCTATCCTGTGGATCGGACATTCATGTGTTTGTGGGAAAACCCCTTTAAATGCATTTGTGAATAAAGTGTATATTGACGATATTATCATTATGAGAGGTTTATGGTTGAACTCTTTGAAAGAGACAAATAGGGTTCCCCCACCAGATTGTAACATGGACAGCACAGTGGCTCAGTGGTTAGCGCTGTTGCCTTGCAACACTGGGGTCCTGGGTTCTGAGCAAGGTTAACATCTGCCTTGACTTTGTATGTTCTCTAAACGCTGGAGCTAGACATCTACTTGTGCTGTGTGATGATGGGACAAGGGTGTTGAATCATTGCATGCTAAGAGTGTCATTGAACACGGTACTACACTATTTTTTACTGTACTTCCCAAAATAATGGACAAATGTAATTTTAGAGCTGACTCCACTATACTTGAAAGATTACATGGACTGCATACTACAAAGCTTTATATAAACAAATATAACACATTTATGCTATATCTACCGGAAAAAAAATAAAAACTCGAACCAATCCAGCCCACTAAAACACAGCTGTTTGTGACTCAGACAGGAAACAAGATTGGGAAAAGCTTGAACGAGTCACCGACTCCTATATTACAGAGAGACCCCGGCTCCTGAAGAATGATGAGACACACCTAGGAGCTTCACTAACACGAAAAAGTCTGTTTGTTCTCACTCAGTAATGCCTCCAGCAACCCTTCATTCCAACAGCGACTGAAAACAGTAAAGTCTTTAGGAAGCCCAACAGGAAATACATTCATGCCAGTGACCTTCTTCTTAACTTATTCACAGCTCTGGGAACAAAGATGCATTCCACTGGGAGCATTCAATGACAACCTGAAATGGGACATTTACTTCTCATTCTCCAGTTATTCATCAGTTTCGACATGACCAGGCACGGACTAGCAATCCAAGACCATCATTTATATACAGATACGGTGTCACTGGTAATGCTATACAATCTGACCTCTGGCAGGAAGACAAAGCCGGTCACCTCTTCTAACCTCTCCCACACTGTAATAGTTATGTAATACCCTCTGCTCCGGCTCTGGGGGCCAGCGGCAATCTTTTCTAGCAAAATAAAAGGAAGCAGAAATGCTTGGCGCTCACCGTCAATGCACATTATAAGCACTTCTGTAATACAGAAATTTACCACAATGGTTTCCTCAAAAAGGAGTAGATCCTGTTGATACCAAAACTCAGCACTGCCTATTCGTTGGAGATACTTTCTCTTCAATGGTAGTAAATATACACAGACAGAACAAATCTCAGGCACAACATAGTCATTGCGCCCACTTGGTGGGTTGTTTGCAATTGAGATCTATGAAATTGTTTGCTGCTGGGCCACAGGAAAATCTAAATTGGTTCCTAGAATGATCTAATAGACTCCTAAGATCTACAATATTTTTTCTATACCTAATGTACAGTAGTTAAGAGTTCTACAAGATTTTGGAGTGTGTCTGTGGGATTTCTGCCCATTCCTCCAGAAGAGGATTTGTGAGGACAGACACGGATGTTGGACGAGAGGGTATGGCTCACAATCTCTGTTTTGGTTCATCCCAAAGGTGTTCTATGGGGTTGATGTCAGGCCTCTGTTCCACACCAATCTCACCCAACCATGCGTTTATGAACCTTGCTTCGTGCACTGGGGCACAGTCATGCTGAAACAGAAAAGGGCCTTCCCCAAACTGTTCCCACAAAGTCGGAAGTATACAATTGTCCAAAATGTCTTGGTATGCAGAATCATTAAGATTTCCCTTCACTGGATCTAAGGGGCCTAGACCAACCCCTGAAAAACAACCTCATAGCATTATCCCTCCTCTACCAAACTTTACAGTTAATACAATGCAGTCAGGCAGGTAACGTTCTCCCAGCATTCACCAAACCCAGACTTGTCCATCAGACTGCCAGATAGAGAATTTGATTCCACACTCCACAGAACACGTTTCCATTGCTCCAGAGACCAGTGGCGTCTGTGCTTTACACCACTCCATCTGACACTTGGCATTGCGCTTGATCATGTAAGACTTGCATACAGCTGCTCGGCCATGGAAACCCATGCCATGAAGCTCCCGGTGCAGTTTTGGTATAGATCTTAATGCCACAAGAGGTCCGAGACAGTGCAGTTATTGAGTCAGCCGTGTTGGCGACTTTTATGCACTATGCACCTCAGCGACCCTGCTTTGTAACTTTACTTGTTCTACCACTTTACAATAATATCACACACAGTTGATCGCGGAATATCTAGGAGGTAAGAAATTTCACAAACTGACTTGTTACAACGGTGGCATCCTATTACAGTACCCTGCTCAAATACAATAAGCTCTTTAGAAAACCCCATTCTTTCACAAATGTTTGTAAAGCCAGACTGCTTGGCTACGTGCTTGATTTTATACACCTGTGGTAAAGGGACTAAATGAAACACTTGAATTCAATAATTAAGGCCCCATGCACAAGAACGTGCTTTTGCGGCTGTAATTACCCCGAAAATCCACGGGAGAATTGCGGCCCCATTCATTTCTATGGGCCCATGCACACGACCGTGGTTTCCACGGTCCGTGCATGGCCCAGGAGCCTGGACCGCAGAAAGAACGGGCGAGCCTTATTACGGCCGGGTTCTGCGGTCCAGGCTCATAGAAAACAATGGATGCGGCCATGTGCATGGCCCGTGATTTGCGGGCGGCTCGTGGATGACACTCCGTGCACATGGCTACGGTCGTGTGCATGAGGCCTAAGAGGTATGTCTCAATACTTTTGTCCATATAGTGTATATTCTATATACTCACTACTGTCAAGCTACTATATAGCACATAGAATCAGTATTTATATACTACATACAGACAGCTGCTCTGATACAATATTAGGGCTGTAATATGTAAATGGAATAAAAACATTGTACATCGTATATTGTATATATACACTATATGGAGAGGCTTTTCATTTTTTTTCAAGTACTCACTCTAATATTAGATTTTTGTTTGTCACTCACCATTTTACGTAAGATAGTTATCTCTGAATAAAGATTACTAGCAGAGAATAGTAACAGTATTATTGTTTTATTTTGCAATGATGGGAATAATTTGTCCTCTAAGGCTATGTTCACACGGGAGTATTTTGGGGGAGGAATATCTGCCTCAAAATTCCGTTTGGAACTTTGAGGCAGATATTCCTCTCCCTGCACTCCGTTTTTCGCGGCGATTATCGCGCCGTTTTTCGCCCGCGGCCATTTAGCGCCGCGGGCATAAAACAGCGAGAAATACGCTTTCTCCTGCCTCCCATTGAAGTCAATGGGAGGTCAGAGGCGGAAGCGCCCGAAGATAGGGCACGTCGCTTCTTTTTCCCGCGAGGCAGTTTTACTGCTCGCGGGAAAAAGACGCAGACGCCTCCCATTGAAATCAACGGGAGGCGTTCTCGGACCGTTTTTGCCGAGTTTTGCGACGCGGTTTCCGCGTCCAAAAACTCTGCAAAATACCCCGTGTGAACATAGCCTTAGGCTATGTTCACACGGAGTATTTTGCAGGAGGAATATCTGCCTCAAAATTCCGTTTGAGGCAGATTTTCCTCTCCCTGCACGCCGATTTTCGCGCCGTTTTTTGCCCGCGGCCATTGAGCGCCGCGGGCATAAACCACCGCGAAATACGCTTTCTCTGCCTCCCATTGAAGTCAATGGGAGGTCAGAGGCGTAAACGCCCGAAGATCGGGCATGTCGCTTCTTTTTCCCGCGAGGCAGTTTTACTGCTCGCGGGAAAAAGACGCCGACGCCTCCCATTGAAATCAATGGGAGGCATTTTAGGGCCGTTTTTGCCGAGTTTTGCGACGCAGTTTCCGCGTCAAAAAACTCGGCAAAATACTCCGTGTGAACTTAGCCTAAAACAGTTCTCACTGATGCAAATTAGGCCCTATTCACAACACTTTTGATGAAGCTCTCTGCATATACACTAAACATGTCCTTTGGGCTATATTAGCCTGACAGAGGCCAAAAGAGTGTCCTTTTGGCCTCTTTCAGGCCGGTGTACATTAGTAAACCGCAAAAAAAGGTATGGAATAGTATAGTAGCCATTCCATACAACGGAATGCAGTAAATATACGTAACCTCTATAGTATACATTTTTATTTTACATGGGATCCTAAGGGTGACGGACGCCACTTTATGACAACCATCAAATACATCTGTTTCACATATACGTCATGAGTTTTCATGATCTTTTCCTGGCGTATACATTAAACGGAGGTCATTAACTTGATTTGAATGGGGCCTTACCACTGTGTGTAAAGACAGAGCTAGTCCAGAGGTGTCCATAATTCATTTGATTGTTGGGCACATCATAATGTGTTAACTCATTAAATAACAACCCGTTTACAACACCATATCCTGGGGGTGTTGTCAAGTGTTAATGGATATATACGCTCATCTTCCGTCAGCATACTTGTCTGCCATGACAAACTGCCTTGTGTTTCTTCCCGTGATCAAATGCATTGTAAATCCTGGCTTGGTACGTGAAAATGGTATAAAATATAAAGTGCAATGCTTTGACATTTTGCAACATAACGGAATGACATATTAGAGTAGAAACCACAGATCATTGCTCTGCCTTTCCTTTGGTGCTGTATAGGAACACCTCTCTTTATAAAGGAAGAAGTGTTCTGCTAAGACCTGGGAAGGAAGCTGGGTTGTATGGAACAGCCCACATTCTTATGTCGCCAAGATCAGGAGAGCGGGACTGGGACTGGCACATATGGAAAGCATTACTGTAAGGAAGGAATTTCACATATAAGGAGTGGCTCTGGAACTAACAAGAGGCAGCCTAAACTTCTCCCACTCTGAGCTTTACAGAACAATGCAATGTGATCCAAGCAGCGCATATTCCAAATCCTTAACACAAGTAAACACTTCTGGTAAAGTGACAGTCATCAGTCATGTTTAACATAATGGATAGCCTGGAATATGTCCCCAGATTTCTGTGTCCTTACCCCATAAACGGCATGCTTTACAGTACGCTGCAGGCTCATTACAATGGCATCTCATCACGCCCGGCATTCTCAAATTAAGTCATTTTACTAAAGTCCTATCAATGTCAAATTTGTAGGATCAAATGTGCCCACTAAATCTTCCCCTAGATATTAGATCGAAATTAGAAAGTGTTAGGGTCCCATTACACAGCCCGATCATATGAACGCTCGTGTGCCCGATAATTGGCTCCAAAGGATCCAAACAAAGGATCTGGCAGGGACAAATCTCATCTATTGGGTGCCTGGTTAGAACAAAGCCCCCTGTGTACATTACAATGATGGCAGATCCCATCAGAATCAGAAGGATCTGACAATGAAAATCTAGTATCTTTGGCCCAGCATGATTATATGTAATCATATAGGGTCATCCGGCCTCAGACACATATTAATCTAAATGGGACACAGTCTGAATTTAAAGAAACACCCCGCCCCCTTCTTTGTTTGAAATCGTGATTAAGTGGAAGGTTGTATGGGCATTGGCGTACCGGACACTTTATTTTACTGCTAGCGGCTCTGTTCTGGGCCGTCATTGGGTCACCTGATCTGCACTCTGACTACTCAAATCCTTCAGTGTCTGCAAGGGGTTGGAGGTCAATCTCTTAATGCAATTCTGTGATGTTCACATAGGTTTGTATTGAGAGACTGACTTCCGGTCCACACAGCAGATGCTGTAGGATACAGGGATTCAGAGTGGGGATCGCGTGACCCAACGGCAGCCTGGAATGGAGCAGCTACCAGTAAATAAAGAGAATAAACCTCACTACCTTTCACTTAAAGAGGCTCTGTCACCAGATTTTGCAACCCCTATCTGCTATTGCAGCAGATAGGCGCTGCAATGTAGATTACAGTAACGTTTTTATTTTTAAAAAACGAGCATTTTTGGCCAAGTTATGACCATTTTTGTATTTATGCAAATGAGGCTTGCAAAAGTCCAAGTGGGCGTGTTTAAAGTAAAAGTCCAACTGGGCGTGTATTATGTGTGTTACATCGGGGCGTGTTTACTACTTTTACTAGCTGGGCGTTCTGACAAGAAGTATCATCCACTTCTCTTCAGAACGCACAGCTTCTGGCAGTGCAGACACAGCGTGTTCTCGAGAGATCACGCTGTGACGTCACTCACTTCCTGCTCCAGGTCCTGCATCGTGTCAGACGAGCGAGGACAAATCGGCACCAGAGGCTACAGTTCATTCTGCAGCAGCATCAGCGTTTGCAGGTAAGTCGATGTAGCTACTTACCTGCAAACGCTGATGCTGCTGCAGAATCAACTGTAGCCTCTGGTGCCGATGTGGCCGACACGATGCAGGACCTGGGGCAGGAAGTGAGTGACGTCACAGCGTGATCTCTCGAGAACACGCTGTGTCTGCACTGCCAGAAGCTGGGTGTTAACGAACAGAAGTTGATGATGCTGATTCGTCAGCATCATACACTCCCATTCCTAACGCCCAGCTAGTAAAAGTAGTAAACACGCCCCGATGTACGCACATAATACACGCCCAGTTGTACTTTTACTGTAAACACGCCCAGTTGTACTTTTGCAAGCCTCATTTGCATAAATACAAAAATGGTCATAACTTGGCCAAAAATGCTCGTTTTTTAAAAATAAAAACGTTACTGTAATCTACATTGCAGCGCCTATCTGCTGCAATAGCAGATAGGGGTTGCAAAATCTGGTGACAGAGCCTCTTTAAAGAAGCACTATGGCTTTTTTTCGCCTCCTGTTTGAAAATGCGATGAAGTGCAAGGTAGTGCAGTGTATTAGCTTTCCTGATGCTTTATTTCACGGGTAGCCGCTCAGTTCCAGGGCCGCAGTGATCCCCATTCTGACTCTGAATCCTACAATGTCTGCTGTAGGGACCGGAAATCCAGCTCTCAATGCAAGTCCATGAGAGCCTTGATGTGAGTTTCGGAGACCTGCATTGAGAGACTGACCTCCGCTTCATACCGCAGACGCTGGAGGATTTGGGTGGTCACTTTACTGTAATATCAGCTACACTTAAATATAAAATCTTAGGTTCTAAACATTGTGGCCAAACTAAGAGTTGTTATTTGGCTATTCCAGGAGCCTGAATGGCAAATATGCCTAGCTAGGCATGAGAAAGGGGTCCTTGAGGGCTGAAACGTTGCTTTTATGTATTGTACCCTTGCAGCAATATATCCCTATATTTCCCCAATATATTCCTATATTTCTAAATAACTAGGCAGATATACCTGCCAGGAGTCTGGAGCAATCCTTATTGGAGATGTAATACCAGTCACTTCTGTCAATTTTGGAAAACAGGACATAGAGACAGTTATTATGTTAACAACCTGACAGACCCACTTCAGAAAAGGGAGTTTTCCAAAAAGTACTGAAACTGTATCTCCTATTTATAATGCAACATAATCCAGTCAAAATAATCTTTATTAAAAAAAGGCACAACGCCACAATATTGAAAAATCAGAACCATTATTAGTTTCAGGGTTTTTCTCATGAAGACATTTTTAAATAGAAGCCGAGCTGATCACTGCAGGTCCAGCTTCCCTAGCCCCTGGCGATCAGAAGTTATCTGGCCTCTGCAGAGAATATAGTCAGAACATATAAAGCATGGATGGGCCAGGTCCACCAGGCGGTAGCCACTCTTAGGCCCCATGCACACAGCCGTATTTTTTCCACCCGTATTTACGGGCCCGTAAAAAAAAAGGGGTCTGGAAATGAGGCAGACAGGGGAATCCCCTGACGTCGCCTAGCAACTCTCCCGTAATTACAGGTGCACACACGTAGCCACCCGTAATTACGGAAGCCCCATAGACTTCTATGGGCCTGCCCGTGCCGTAAATTACGGCCTGAAATAGGACATGCTCTATGTTTTTCAACGGCCCAGGCTCAATCCCGTAAGCAAACGGGAAGGTACCCGTGGCCAATAGAAGTCTACGGGCCCGTAATTACGGGCGTTTTTACAGTCGTGTGCATGGAGCCTTACATTAGTGTATCTTTGTTCTGGTTAATAGAGGTGGGTCCCGAGTAGAAGACGCACCCCCCCCCCCCCCCACACACACACACTATGATGTCTATAGGGCTTAAGAAACCACCCTTTTTAGATGAAAAAATACTGAATAAAACTATTTCTGCAACTCTCTGACCTGGATAACACCAGCATAGGGTCTGTGCAATCTCCCCACTTTGTGTTGGTTTCCTCAACCATTGCAGTTGTTTTCCCCCCACACTCCAGGAAACGTATGGATATGCTCATTTTCTTCCTGTAAAAACAGCACTATCACGTGTATGTGTAGAGATTTTATACTGTGTGCCGGTTTGACTGCAGTTCAGCTGCTGCTATAATTTACTGCAAGGGCAGATGCTATGAACAGATTTTTTTTAAAAATCCTGTATACACAACCCAACTTAATTTCTTTTTTTTTTAAACTGCAGCTCGTCAAATGTCCATGTTTTTAGCATGGTTTTTTGTATTGACTGTGATCAGATGTTATTGCCCCGGGATAGCAGCCGGCTGGTCCTCATTTCCGTGCAACAATGCTACAGAGGAAGTTAAAGGGTGTACACCTTTGAATGGCTTTTTATTAATTTTTTTAAAATAAAAAGGTCAGACAGTGTGATTGGTACAACTTTATAATTTGATTTTTATTAAAAATTATTTTTACTTTTTGAGATACAGCTGCTCCGTATTCTCTATACAGAGCAGTTGTATCTTTCGCTATGACCTGAATCCGTCAGTCTCGCGAACCTGACAGGTTCAGTGTCAGCGTGTCCTGCGTGTCTCTGACATGCAGGATCCACCTGTAATCTATCACATCTAAGTTATCAAGATGTGATAGATTACAGGTGGATCCGACCTGAATTCACTGAACCTGTCAGTCCCGCAGACCTGACAGGAGCAGGATTTAGCGAATGATACAGCTGCTCTGTATACAGGATACAGAGCAGCTGTATCTCAAAAAGTAAAAATTATTTTTAATAAAAACTATTTAGAAAGTTGCATCAATACCACTGACTGACTGACCTTTTTATAAAAAATAAAAAAAGCCGTTCAAAAGGTTTACATAGCCTAGGGTTTTCCCATGAGAGACATCTATGACATATCCACAGGATATGTCATAAATGTCAGATAGATGCGGGTCCCACCTCTGGGACCCGCACCTATCTCTAGAACGGGGCCCCCTAAACCCCATTCTACTGCTCTGTGTTGTGGCAGAAGCAGGTGAATTCCAACTATGACTTAGAAAACAGCGTAACTCGCTGAGCTACGGTGTTTCCATAAGTCCCATAGAACTGAATGGTAGTTACGGAAACAGTGTAGCTTGCATGCATCGCTGCTCCCGTAACTGCCATTCACTACTATGCGACTTATAGTAGTAAATGGCAGCGAGCTGCACTGTTTTCGTAACTCCCGACCATATAGTCAGGAAGTGGCCGGGGAGGCAGAGGGAGCAAAAAAAGGTAGAACGGGGTATAGGGGGCCCTGTTCTAGAAAGCTGCGGGTCCCAGAGGTGGGACCCGCATCTATCTGACATTTGTGACATATCCTGTGGATATGTCATAATTGTCCCTGGTGGGAAAACACCTTTAAAGGGAATGTGTCGCTATAACATTTTATTTTTTTTCCATTAAACAATTATTATTTAAGTGATTATACTTTGTTTTAATTTTTTCACAAGTCAGGAAATATTATAAATTAGATTCTAATTTATAACATTTCCATGTGCTGGCCAGTAGAGGGAGCAGTTCCCAAAATTGCAGCATGGTCAATGTGGTAAAGCAACCTCATTGCTTTATGCTGCAAATTTGGGGCAGACACACTCTCTCTAGTGTCCTCACACAATCCCCCCTCCCTTATTCTGGCTAGTGCCAGGAGAAAGAGGGGTTTGAATCTTCAAACCTCTAATGCCTTATTCACACGACAAGGTCCTGCCCGAGCCCGAGTGTCGGCCGATAAAATCGGCCGTTTTTCCCGGCCGGTTTGCATAGTTTTGCATCCGTTCCGGGCCGGGCATATCTGGACAGTGACATCAGGTGCAACTCCTGAAGGGGAATCCCCATGTGTTCGGGGATTCCGCATCAGGAGTTTCCCCTGATGTCACTGCCCAGATATGGACAGAGACTACAAGCGCTCTGTGCAGGAGCGGAATCCCCGAACACACGGGGATTCCGCTCCTTCAGGGAGCTAAAGTGGGGCTAGCACATAGCAGAGCAGGGAGATACCTCCCTGCTCTGCTATAGTGGCGTCGCTACAGCAGTAGCAGCCACAGCAGCAGCTGCTAGCGGCGCCATCGAAGGTGTCGCCGGGCCAGGGCGCTTTTAAAACAAGCAGGGGAAGGGAGCCAGCGCAGTGCTCCCTTCTACCTGCTGTACACCCCGGCCCTGCCACACAGTGTATCTCCAGCGTACAGCCATTCGTCCGAATGGCATCAACTCCTCCTCCTCACATGCACTCTGCGCTGTGAGGAGGGAGCGAGCGACGGAATACATGGCCATCACTCGGGACACATTCCGGTGATGGCCGTGTATTACCCGGCCCCATAGACTTCTATGGGAGCCGGGCGGCCGGGTAAATGGCCGAAAATAGGACGAAATGGTAAAAAAAAAACGGTCGTGTGAATAGCCCCATTAGGGGTCTATTGTTCCTACAGCAGCCGGGTGACGGCCGTTTTATGAACGGCCATCACCCGGCCGGGAAACCCTGTCGTGTGAATAAGGGCTTACACTGTGTGCCGCCATTTTCTGAGCGACTGCACAGTGCAGGAGGATTAGATACAGTGCTCAGCAGACAGTATAACACGAACATACACGAACATAATACACACATCACATACACAAACATAAATTACCTTCTCCTGCCGCCGCTCCTATTCCTTGCGCCTTTGCTTCCTTGAACATATGGTCGGAAACTGCGGCCGGAAGTCGTCATCTTACTGTCCGGCAGCGGCTTCCGGTCCACATGAAAATGGCGCCGGATTTCGCTCTGCGAACAAGCTTTGTTTTGGTCTGTGTGGGAGCGGCGCATGCGCCGTTCCCACACAGACGGGTAAGCTGCACAGAATGGAACGGCTCCCGTTCGCATTCTCTATGGTGTTGTATGTGCCGTATTCCAGCTCTGTATGTGTCGTTATTCGACACATACAGAGATGAAAAAAAAAATGGCAGACCCCATAGAGAAGTAAAAGTAATTACAAAGTAAAAAGTAGAACATGAGAACACAAATAAATACAATTTATGGTAATATCATATTAAAAGCAATATGATAAAAAATAAAATAAATTCATGGCACCTTCCCATTAAGTATTACATTGTGTCCATTTAAACCACAGTACTGTACAAAGATGTGCTTGCTCCAGTGGCGTAACTACCGCGTAGCGGCTGCTAAGGGGCCCGCGGCTTGAGGGGGACCGTGCTGATAGCTGACACGCCCCCCCATATGCCCGGTGGCACCGCTAGCAGCTGTTATAGCTGCTACAGCGGTAGCGCCGCTACTATGGGGCCCGCCGCAGAGCCTCCAACAAGTATGGGCCGGGCGACACAGGCCCTCTCATGCCCGTAGGCGTCACTAGCACCGGAGGGGGCCCCGATGCTAGCGACAGCCAAATACATGCATTAGCGCTGAATGGCCGGGCATGTTCCGTGTCCGACCATTCAGCGCCTTACAATGACGCTGATTGACTAGCGGCGCGATGACGTCATCACGCCGCTTCCAAGCTTGAAAGGCGCTGATTGATGGGGCAAGTCATTCTGCCCCGCCAATCAGCGTCATTGGACGACGCTCGTTCAGCTCCAGCAGACCTCTCACAGCGTGGGAACGGGATCATGTGAGTATATAAAGTTTTTTTCTAATAAAACTGTGAGTGGCATTATCTATAGTGGGGGCTCTATCTACAGGGGGGTCGTCTACATGTGGGCCACTATATACATGGGGGGTCTATATGTGGGGATGTGGGGCACTAGCTACAGGGGTGGTCTGTATGTGCGGCACAATCTACAGGGGGGTCTATATGTGGGGGCACTATCTACAGGGGGGTCTATATGTGGGGGCACTATATACAGGGAGAGCTATATGAGACACTGGGGTGGGCTATATGTCGAGCACTATCTATAGGGGGAGCTATTTTTAGGGCACTTTCTATAGGGGTAGGCTATATGTGGGACACTATATACAGGGGAGGGTTACCTGTGGGGCAATAGCTACAGGGTGGCTATATGTGGGGCACTATATACAGGGGGAGCTATATGTGAGACTATATACAGAGGTGGGATATACGTGGAGCACTAGCTATAAGGGAAGCCATATGTAGGGCAGCATGGTGGCTCAGTGGTTAGCACTACTGCCTTGCAGCTCTGGTGTTCATATGTGGGCACTATCTACAGAGGGCTGTATGTGGGACACTATCTACAAGGGCTTCTATGTAGGTCACTATCTACAGAGGCTCTATGGGGGTCACTAACTACAGGGGGCTATGGGGGCACTATCTACAGGGGGCACGGTGTGTGTGTATGACAGTGTATGCTACTATTATAATCAGGGAAACAGTGTATGGCACTATATTATATTTAGAGGTGCTGAGAATTTTAACTTCGTTTATAGGTGCAGAAATGTTTTAAAAGTAAGAAGCTGAAGACATCTGAACGGAAAACTGCAGAAATGGGTCATGGTCGGTAGAAATCCATCATAGAGGTCTGGACCGGAGGGAGAAGAAAAGAACTAGAATCTGAGACATCACCTGTGAGTGACTTAATGTAAATGCTTATTCTGCCTCTAATCAGTATTGTAGTCACTGTATAATCTGCAGCGAGATGATTAGGATATGATTTTTTTTGGGGTGAAACAGCATCTCCCAGCATATCCTCACCATTGTTCGGGCCATGCTGGGAGCTGTAGTTTCACGTCGTACAAACCTATACGGCAGGGGTTGCACTAAATTGACCTGTATTTGTTCTGGTGCTGTATATATGTACTGAGCTTGGTTCTGTTGCTGTATTTATGTACTGATCTTGGTTGTGATGCTGTATGTAAGTACTGAGCTTGGTTCTGGTGCTGTATATACGTATGAGATTGGTTTTGGTGCTGTATATATGTAATAAGTTTGGTTCTAGGGATGTATATGTGTACTGAGGTTGGTTCTGGTGCTGTATTTATGTAGTGAGGTTGGTTTTGGTGCTGTATATATATATGGGCTGTATTTTTGTACTGATCTTGATTGTAGTACTGTATATATGTCAGAGCTTTTTTCTGGTGCTGTATATATGTCAGAGCTTTGTTCTGGTGCTGTATGTATGTACTGAGCTTTGTTCTGGTGCTGTATATATGTCAGAGCTTGGTTCTAGTGCTGTATTTATGTACTGAGCTTGGTTGTGGTACTCAGTGGCGTAACTACCACTGTAGCAGCCGTAGCGGCTGCCACGGGGCCCGCGGCATCAGGGGGCCCGTGTTGCCCGCCGGCACGGGCCCCCACCATGGCCGGAGGCTCCGTTAACAGCCTCTATGGCTGATACAGCGCGACGCCACTTAACACGACTATGGCAGAGCAGGGAGGTATCTCCCAGCTCTGCCATTAAACAAAAGACATGTATCCCCTATCCACAGGATAGGGGATACATGTGTGATCGCTGGCATTGATAGAAAGAATGGGGGACTGAAAGTCCCCTGAAGTTCTCCATCACAAACCTCGGACTTCCGGGGTCTGTATCGGCAGCTCCGTAGAAATGAATGGAGCGCCTGTCGCGCTTGTGCGCATGCGTGACCAGCGCTCCTTTCATTCTTATTGAGCTGCGCAGACGCCGGAAGTCCGAAGTTAGTCATGGAGAACTTCGGGGAACTTTCGGTCCCCCGTTCTCCCTATCGCTGCAAGCGATCACACATGTATCCCCTATCATGTGGATAGGGGATACATGTCTTTTGTAGGACACACTGTAGGTCACATTTTTTTGGGAGGGGGGACGCTGTATGACGGTCCCCACAGGGGGGGGGCTGATGGCGTTCCCTACAGGGGGGGGGCTGTATGGCGTTCCCTACAGGGGGGGCTGTATGGCGTTCCCTACAGAGGGGGGCTGTATGGCGTTCTCTACAGAGGGGGCCTGTATGGAGTTATCTACAGAGGGGGCTGTATGGCGTTCTCTACAGAGGGGGCTGTATGGCGTTCTCTACAGAGGGGGCTGTATGGCGTTCTCTACAGAGGAGGCTGTATGGCGTTATCTACAGAGGAGGCTGTATGGCGTTATCTACAGAGGGGGCTGTATGGCGTTATCTACAGGGGGCTGTATGGCGTTATCTACATGGGGCTGTATGGCGTTCTCTACAGAGGGGGCTGTATGGCGTTCTCTACAGAGGGGGCTGTATGGCGTTCTCTACAGAGGGGGCTGTATGGCGTTCTCTACAGAGGGGGCTGTATGGCGTTCTCTACAGAGGGGGCTGTATGGCGTTCTCTACAGAGGGGGCTGTATGGCGTTCTCTACAGAGGGGGCTGTATGGCGTTCTCTACAGAGGGGGCTGTACGGCGTTCTCTACAGAGGGGGCTGTACGGCGTTCTCTACGGAGGGGGCTGTACGGCGTTCTCTACGGAGGGGGCTGTACGGCGTTCTCTACGGAGGGGGCTGTACGGCGTTCTCTACGGAGGGGGCTGTACGGCGTTCTCTACGGAGGGGGCTGTACGGCGTTCTCTACGGAGGGGGCTGTACGGCGTTCTCTACGGAGGGGGCTGTACGGCGTTCTCTACGGAGGGGGCTGTACGGCGTTCTCTACGGAGGGGGCTGTACGGCGTTCTCTACGGAGGGGGCTGTACGGCGTTCTCTACGGAGGGGGCTGTACGGCGTTCTCTACGGAGGGGGCTGTACGGCGTTCTCTACAGAGGGGGCTGTACGGCGTTCTCTACGGAGGGGGCTGTACGGCGTTCTCTACGGAGGGGGCTGTACGGCGTTCTCTACGGAGGGGGCTGTACGGCGTTCTCTACGGAGGGGGCTGTACGGCGTTCTCTACGGAGGGGGCTGTACGGCGTTCTCTACGGAGGGGGCTGTACGGCGTTCTCTACGGAGGGGGCTGTACGGCGTTCTCTACGGAGGGGGCTGTACGGCGTTCTCTACGGAGGGGGCTGTACGGCGTTCTCTACGGAGGGGGCTGTACGGCGTTCTCTACGGAGGGGGCTGTACGGCGTTCTCTACGGAGGGGGCTGTACGGCGTTCTCTACGGAGGGGGCTGTACGGCGTTCTCTACGGAGGGGGCTGTACGGCGTTCTCTACGGAGGGGGCTGTACGGCGTTATCTACGGAGGGGGCTGTATGGCGTTATCTACGGAGGGGGCTCTATGGCGTTATCTACAGGGGGGGTCTGTATGGCGTTATCTACAGGGGGGCTGTATGGCGTTCTCTACAGGGGGGCTGTATGGCGTTATCTACAAGGGGGGTTGTGTGACACCCAGGGGAGGGGGGGGCCCCAGTCAAAAGTTTGCTATGGGGCCCAGTCTTTCCTAGTTACGCCCCTGGTGGTACTGTATATATGTCAGAGCTTGGTTCTGTAATTATATAGGATATATTTATAATAACACAATTGCAGGGCAGATGGAATTGTTCTCAATTCATTGTATATTTCATGGGAACCTGTCTGGTAGTTTTAACCCCTTGAACTGCCACCATGCGGTAATACGTGACCTGACAATATTTCCAAACATTCCCTTGTATGTTTTTTTCAAATGCAGCAAAATCCTTAAAATTCACTTTTAAAACGACGCACACTATATGCTAATTACTCATAAGAGGGTCATGGGGCGGTGCCGCTATCCTGAAGTCACATAGTCCTGCCTCCAAACCCACCTTTCCATGTTTGAGTGACATCTCCCTGACAGATACAACATTCGCGGATGCACCATTGCCTTGTGACACTATAAACAAGGAAGGGGGCTGTGTGGCACTATACACAAGGGGGAGATGTGTGGCAAGGGGGAGCTGTGTGGCACTATACACAAGGGGGAGCTGTGTGGCACTATTTACAAGGGGCTGAGTGTGGCACACTCTACAGGGGTCTGTGTGTGGCAATATCTACTAAGGGGGGGGCTGTGCTGCACTTTCTACTAAGTGGGGGCTGTGTGGCACTATATACAAGGGAGGGGGGTTGTGTGGCACTATATACAGTGGGAGCGGTATAGCGCCACATACAGTGGGGGCTTTATGGCAATATCTACAGGGGGCTGTATGGCACTATCTATAAGGGGAGGTGGGGCGCTATCTACAAATGGGGTGTCACACTGTCTATAGGCGGGGCTATATAGCACTGTCTACAGGGGACCTGTATGGCACATTCTACAGGGGGTACTATTTATAAGGGGGGCTGCTTGTGGCTCCCGGGCGGGGCCCCGGTCAAGAGTTTGCTATGGGGCCCAGTCTTTCCTAGTTACACCCCTGGCTGGCTCCAATAGAATAAGATGCGCTTTGCAGCATCTCTTTGCTCTGGCTATAAGTGGGGAATCCTGAACAAGATATATATATATATATATATATATATATATGCACAGAATATATGTGGTCAATAAATGGCTTAACTTTTTTATCACTCTGCTGTCTGATGACATATACCTAGCATTAATGAATATTTATCATGTACCATGAACAATCTCTATTCGATTGTTCTTCCTATTTTTCTTGGATTGGTACAGTTTTGGATCATCAGATTTTGTGGACAAGGTATTTTAATAGTACTTAAAGCTGTGGTACAGTCCGTTTAGATATGTTGTCAGGACTTAATAGCTATATTCAGCACAGACATCCTTCCTTCACTAGAATAACTCTGGTCATGGCAAAATAAAGCAAAAAAACTGCTTCCCTCCAGTGGCATTACAGGGGAAGCATTCCAGTAAATGGAGCAGGCAAGCAGAACTAGTGAAATCACTCACCAGCGCCTTTCTGCACACTGCATTTAATAGCAGCAGGCTAAAAAAAGGAGTAAAAAAAATAAAATAAAATAAATTAAAATGTTTAAACCCCAACAATGTTTAACCTACACTATGGGGGACGACGACGCAAAAAGACTGTCCAGTCAGGCAACTGAACAGTCTATTTAAAGGACGAGTGTCGCATGCGCCGCTCCCACACAGTCCAAATTGAAGGTCTTCGGCCGAGCGACGTCCGGCGCCATTTTCTTGTGGATCGGAAGCCGCGGCTGGACAGCAAGATTACTACTTCCGGTCGCGGCTTCCGGACTTGTGCACTTGGAGCGGAGGGAGCAGACGGAGCGGACGGACCGGAGGGAGCGGCGGCGGCAGGTAAGTTATTTCTGTGTATGTACGTGTTTTACTGTGTGATTACCACTGTATGTAAGCCTACTACACTGTGTGTTAGCTCAAAAAATGGCGACACACAGTGTAGGAGGTTTGACCGTTCAATCCCCTCCTTTCTCCTGGCACTAGCCAGGATAAGGGAGGGGGGATTCTGTGAGCTCACTAGAGCGAGTGTGTATTCTCAAATTTTGCAGCATAAAGCAATGTGGTTGCTTTACCACATGCCAATGCTGCAATTTTGGGAATTGCTCCATCTAGTGACCAGCACTGGGAAATGTTATAAATTAGAATCTCATTTATAATATTTCCTGACTCGTGAAAAAATTAAAAAAATTAGAACAATGTTTAATCACTTATACTCTAACTGTTTAACTAAAAAAAATAAAAATATTTTTCTAGCGACACATTACCTTTAAGCTGACCACACATGCCTGATCCTTCTTTCCTCCGGCAGCAGATATCGGGACGCTCCAATACACATCAGACAGTCGGCCGATCCCGTCCAAATCTGTGGATTTGGCCAACTGTCTTCTGATGTGTATGGGCACCTTTGTGCTGAAGATCTGAGAATAACTATAGCAACCAAATGCCGCACGCTTTAAAGGGAACCGGTCACCAGCATTTCACCTATTAAACCAGCACTACCGAGTGGTAGTGGGTGAAAAATCATTTCTATATAACCTATAATTGTCTTCTTAGTCGACTCTGTAGCTTTAGTATTCAGCTTTTTAGTGTTCCCACACCGTATGCTAATGAGCAGAAAAGAGTCAGATCTTCGTTTGAAAAGAGTCATATCTTCATTTGAAAAGAGTCATATCTTCATTCCTCAAGTCTTTCCGAGTTTACCCCGCCTCCTTACTTATGATTGACAGCTCCTCGCCTTTACCCAGCGCACTAAATCCCACACTTGTGCATTGATGTCCTCTTCTGGTGTGTGCGCACAAAGGGACACCGGATTATTACGATAAAAGGCGCAAAATGTTTGCAGACCGCTATTTACAGTCGGAGGAGGCGTTTAGGAGAGGGGATAATGGCAGTGAACATTTGATAGCAGCGGCCAGTGAGGGATAAGTAAAGTTCAATAGCTGAAATGCTGGTGACAGGTTCCCTTTAAGCTAGCAAATAACAACCACTCAAAAAATATTCTTTTTTAAATTGCTGAGATCTTGCTTTTCTGAATAATTGATTGATATTGAATCAATTTCTGTTTCTTGATCAGAACAAATGCTCAGTAACTAACAAACACACTACTCACACAATCAGAGGAGTAATACAGTGATCATATCATTGCATATTCATCTGATCACTAAAAACTCTCAGTCTAATTTCCACATACAAGCTCTCCAGTTTGGCTAATACAGAACGGTTTAAGACTGGGGGGCTCTCTTCTATAACTCAATATGCCCTATAAGACCATTTTAAATGGGTCTGTCTCCTCCCCACACCCCCATTACTTTATAAACTGGCTTCATAGCCAACTTTATTTAAAAGCCCATTCAATTAATAAGTAATAAAAGAAAATGATAGTGGATTTATTTGGAGAAGTGACCAGGGTGCAGCCTTTTATGTAAGTGTTCAGTTATGTACGAATTGGGCTGCAAATCATAAACCAAGACAATGAATGAAGAAGGAAAGGCCTGAGGCTGGGACGCACAGAGAGGACTGTGTCTGTACAGACAGTGCAGGCCGGCTGTGACTTTTATCACTACTGCTGCTTGTGACATATTCCATATCTGAACAATGTGCTACAGCGGAATAGATAAGAATGTGAAACACTGAGACAAGCTGGCGGATACAATGTACACATATGAAAACATAGCAAACTACCAGGTTTTGCTCCATTCTGCCATCGTGCCGTCCTACCTTTTTATGACTATGAGTCCTTATCATTTAGAATGGCACGCATTACTCATTCCGGGCACTATCACAACAAGCTTTTGTCATATTCTGAATTTAGCACTAACCCAAACACATACCACAAACAAATTCACAGATCTTTCATATCTGTTGAACAGGGTATATAGTCTGGAAAGGAAGTTGACACTGAATTGTTATGATCCATGTTAAAGAGGCTCTGTTCACAGATTATAAATGCTCTATCTCCTACATAATCTGATTGGCGCTGTAATGTAGATAACAGCAGTGGTTTTTATTTTGAAAAACGATCATTTTTGAGCAAGTTATGAGCTAGTTTAGATTTATGCTAATGAGTTTCTTAATGACCAACTGGGCGTGTTTTTACATTTTACCAACCGGGTGTTATACAAAGGGGTGTATGACGCTGACCAATCAGTGACCAATCAGTGTCATACACTTCTCATTGTTCCAGCCCATTGTTACAGTGTGATTGTGCAGTGAAAGAAGCTGGATTAGATCAGATTATGTAGGAGATAGGGCATTTATAATCTGGTGACAAAGCCTCTTTAAAAATGAAAGATTTTGGAAGTTTGGTGTAATACAACTTCTGCCAGAAGTTCAGTGAACTGGTGGCTAGAGGATGACTTGGCAGCTTGCAGGAGCTGGTGCCTCACTGGTCAGCTAGAAAAAGTTATGGTTTCCTTTCAAGTGATCCACGACAGTCACACTCCATTGAAACCAATGCAAATTAATAATGGTACACAATAGCCAACAGCTGTTTGACTCAAGATACAAAAGTCACATGATGTGGCATGAAATGTCAGAACATATAGGGGGAGATTTAGCATAACTATCTAACAGAAAGACTGGCCTTGCTGCCCATAGCAACCAGTCAGTGCACAGCTTTCATTTATTACATTTCTCTGGAAAAATGAAAGCTAAACTGTGATTGGTTACTCAGGGCAACATGGCCAATTTTTGTGTTAGATTTGATAAATGAGGCCAATCAGGTTCCACCTTTTATTTATCAGAGGCATTTTGGAAAATAAAAGCAGCAACCTCATTGGTTATCATGGGCAACTACTTCACTTTCTTTTTCAAAACGGCCGTGTAAAAAAAACGGCCCGTCGGAACAGAACGCCATTTTTTCCCATTGAAATCAATGGGCAGATGTTTGGAGGCTTTCTGCTTCCAAATTTTCAGCCGTTTTTCGGCCATTTACGGCCCGAAAAATGTCCGAAAATAAGCAGTATGTCCGCCTTTAAGGTAAATCCACATGAAGCGGAATTTCTGCTATTTCCCTGTGGAGAACAGCTGTCCACCATGGCAACGCTTCCCTGCTTCCTCACCGGTCTCTGTACACCCAGCCCCCAGCCATAATATCAACACGACATTGTTGGAGACTGATATACAGAGACCGGCAGCGCAGCATTACCACAGGAGCGCCAGGAGAGGTCAGTATAGTTTTCTATCGGCAGCAAAATCTGCAGCATTTTATTGCAAATTTTCATTTCCCCATTGTACTCAATAGGAGCATCCGCAACCAATCTTCAACAGGATTTGACATGCCGTGGATTTAAAGAGGCTCGGTCACCACATTATAAGTGGCCTATCTACTACGTGATGTGATCGGCGCTGTAATGTAGATTACAGCAGTGTTTTTTATTTAGAAAAACGATCATTTTTGACAGAGTTATGACCTATATTAGCTTTATGCTAATGAGTTTCTTAATGAACAGCTGGGCGTGTTTTACTTTTTGGCCAAGTGGGCGTTGTGGAGAGGAGTGTATGACGCTGACCAATCAGTGACCAATCAGCTTCATACACTTCTCCCCATTCATTAACACAGCACATAGTGATCTTATTAGATCACTATGTGCAGCCACATACACACACACTAACGTTACTCTAGTGTCCTGACAGTGAATATACATCACTACCAGCCAGGACGTGATGTCTATTCACAATCCTGACACCTTGGTAACGCTTGTGTGAGATCTACAGCAAGGCAAGCGTAATCTCGCGAGATTACGCTGTAAACTGTCATTTAAAACGAGATTACGCTTGCGGTGCTGTAAATCTCACACAAACGTAGACATCACGTCCTAGCTGGAGGTAATGTATATTCATTGTCAGGACACTTGAGTAACGTTATAGTGTGTTTATCTGGCTGCACATAGCGATATAGCTATATCGCTATGTGCTGTGTAAATGAATGGGGAGAAGTGTATGACGCTGAATGGTCACTGATTGGTCAGCGTCATACACTTCTCTCCACAACGCCCACTTGGCCAAAAAGTAAAACACGCCCAGTTGTCCATTAAGAAACTCATTAGTATAAAGCTAATATAGGTCATAACTACGTCAAAAATGATAGTTTTTCTAAATAAAAAACACTGCTGTAATCTACATTACAGCGCCGATCACATCATGTAGGAGACAGAGCACTTATAATGTGGTGACAGAGCCTCTTTAAACATTTGCACCGCAGGTCAATTTCTGGACGGAAAATTTCTGCAGCATGTGGATGAGATTTGTTGAAATCGCTCACGTTGCTGCAGCTGTATTCCTTGGCAGATTTTTTTATCTGAAAACTCAGATGGAAAATCAGCAAGTGTGAACATAGCCTTAGAGTTTATATATATATATATATATATATATATATATATATATATATATATAAACCATCTACATAAAAAAAGTTGAGAAACTTTGTAAATACATTGAATTACTTCATACGAACGCTTATTCCCGTTAATCGGCCCATGTAACATGACCAGTGTTCAGCTGGCAAACAAGTAACCGCTCGTTTGTCGGTCGGGTATTAAAATCATCGGTTGTAAACACAGATTGGCGATGGGCCATGGGAGCATCTGCGCTGGAGTGACGGAGGATTTAACAGGTGAGTATGAGAGAACTTTTGTTATTTAAACACCTATTCAGATGACAGGTGGACAACCCCTTGAATTCCAGTGCACACATAATACCGCTATACAGAGGGCAACCAGTAGCCCAGAGGAAGCCGTGAAGTCGATTTCAGATGCCAGGATGGGAGTTTAGATGGGCAATGTATAGTGGGGGACTGGGTGACGGAGGGAGCCGCCAAATTTCCCATTTTGCCCCTAAAATCAGTTATAATCCGCTAAAATTTACCAATCACACAACTAGTTGTCGAAATATCAAGTAATATACATCAATGAACAATATGATTCTGCATTCAATGCTCATAAGCGAATGAAAGTGACTAAACGATCAGTGCACCCGATATATTCACTTCTGATGAAGCAGCGCAGTATAAATCCGCGGAGAGAATATCGTATCTAACTGAGCCAATGACAAACTCAGCTCTGCTATATCTGTGAACATATACAGAGCACATACAGAATTATTTATTTCCTTGCAGTAATGTGGAGATAATGTATCCCCCCCCCCATGTCCATGTATTAGGGTGTGTCACGCTGCCCCCTGGACGGGCACATCTACTGGGTGTGCCACACTAACTACATTACCGGGGACTATAAAAAGTTCCGTACACACGACGAACGTTTGTTGGGACTTGCTCCCTCCCCCACACACAGCGGTGCGGGCTCACACTTACCAGATGCCGGGAGAGATCAGGCGAAGCGTCCATAACTTGTACAGCCGAGCTCACAGTCCCGCCCTAGTCACACACTCCCTCTCGGGCACTGCTCAGGCTCACAGCCCCGCCCCGAGCCCAACTGTACAGCCCCTCCCCCTTCGTACTGTATCCAGACAGCCAGGTACGGCAGCTGCCATACTTGCAGTCGGGAACAGCTGCGGGACGTCTGCACGAGTCTCTAGTCGACTCACGGGTCATTCCGCTTCTAGAAGAATTCACCTTGTATTTACCATAGAAAACATTTTTCAGTGCGGTGAGAATAGTGCCAGCCGTAGTGCTGCATATCAGTACTAGAAAAAGTGCCACTAGAATTGTGCCTGCCACAGTGGTCTCAATAGTACTAGCCACATTGCCTTCAAAATAGTGCAAGTCACAGTGCCTCATAAGAGTATCAGACAGCCACAGTGCTCTATAACAGTACCACAATAACTGCCAGCCACAGTGCTCTATAACAGTACCACCATAACAGTGCCAGCCACAGTGCTCTATAACAGTACCACCATAACTGCCAGCCACAGTGCTCTATAACAGTACCACCATAACTGCCAGCCACAGTGCTCTATAACAGTACCACCATAACTGCCAGCCACAGTGCTCTATAACAGTACCACCATAACTGCCAGCCACAGTGCTCTATAACAGTACCACCATAACTGCCAGCCACAGTGCTCTATAACAGTGCCACCATAACAGTGCCAGCCACAGTGCTCTATAACAGTACCACAATAACTGCCAGCCACAGTGCTCTATAACAGTACCACCATAACAGTGCCAGCCACAGTGCTCTATAACAGTACCACCATAACTGCCAGCCACAGTGCTCTATAACAGTACCACCATAACTGCCAGCCACAGTGCTCTATAACAGTACCACCATAACTGCCAGCCACAGTGCTCTATAACAGTACCACCATAACTGCCAGCCACAGTGCTCTATAACAGTACCACCATAACTGCCAGCCACAGTGCTCTATAACAGTGCCACCATAACTGCCAGCCACAGTGCTCTATAACAGTACCACCATAGCTGCCAGCCACAGTGCTCTATAACAGTACCACCATAACTGCCAGCCACAGTGCTCCATAACAGTACCACCATAACTGCCAGCCACAGTGCTCTATAACAGTACCACCATAACTGCCAGCCACAGTGCTCTATAACAGTACCACCATAACTGCCAGCCACAGTGCTCCATAACAATACCACCATAACTGCCAGCCACAGTGCTCTATAACAGTACCACCATAACTGCCAGCCACAGTGCTCTATAACAGTGCCACCATAACTGCCAGCCACAGTGCTCTATAACAGTACCACCATAACTGACAGCCACAGGGCCCTATAACAGTACCACCATAACTGCCAGCCACAGTGCTCTATAACAGTACCACCATAACGGTGCCAGCCACAGTGCTCTATAACAGTACCACCATAACTGCCAGCCACAGTGCTCTATAACAGTACCACCATAACTGCCAGCCACAGTGCTCTATAACAGTACCACCATAACTGCCAGCCACAGTGCTCTATAACAGTACCACCATAACTGCCAGCCACAGTGCTCTATAACAGTACCATCATAACTGCCAGCCACAGTGCTCTATAACAGTACCACCATAACTGCCAGCCACAGTGCTCTATAACAGTACCACCATAACTGCCAGCCACAGTGCTCCATAACAGTACCACCATAACTGCCAGCCACAGTGCTCTATAACAGTACCACCATAACTGCCAGCCACAGTGCTCTATAACAGTACCACCATAACTGCCAGCCACAGTGCTCCATAACAGTACCACCATAACTGCCAGCCACAGTGCTCTATAACAGTACCACCATAACTGCCAGCCACAGTGCTCTATAACAGTGCCACCATAACTGCCAGCCACAGTGCTCTATAACAGTACCACCATAACTGCCAGCCACAGTGCTCCATAACAGTACCACCATAACTGCCAGCCACAGTGCTCTATAACAGTACCACCATAACTGCCAGACACAGTGCTCTATAACAGTGCCACCATAACTGCCAGCCACAGTGCTCTATAACAGTACCACCATAACTGCCAGCCACAGTGCTCTATAACAGTACCACCATAACTGCCAGCCACAGGGCTCTATAACAGTACCACCATAACTGCCAGCCACAGTGCTCTATAACAGTACCACCATAACTGCCAGCCACAGTGCTCTATAACAGTATCACCATAACTGCCAGCCACAGTGCTCTATAACAGTACCACCATAACTGCCAGCCACAACACTCCATAACAGTACCACCATAACTGCCAGCCACAGGGCTCTATAACAGTACCACCATAACTGCTAGCCACAGTGCTCTATAACAGTACCGCCATAACTGTGCCAGTGAGAGTGCTCCATAAGTGTACCAGACTGACATTATACCTGTGCCAGCTAGAATGCTTCATACCAATACCAGAGTGCCACTATAATGGGGAAAACCACAGTTTGCCCCTTCCCCTATCTGAAACTCACTATACCCCAACACTGATTATATTAACGTAACTTTTTTTCACATTGTTTTTTGTTTTTTTTTAAAATAAGCAACAACACAAAATGTTTTTAACATATCAAACGCTATACAGTGGTTTCCATTATAAATGCAAACCAGAATGTAGGTGTGAACAAAGCTTTATACTTATTAAGTGGACCATAGGCCCTGGGCTTGTCAAAGAGCTGTTCCCCTACACACTGACAGCCTCCAATTATCGCTGACAGTTTCAGACTATGTAGGGGCTTATCCTCTTGACAAGGAGAATAGTAACACCCTGTTGTCTATTAGTTCTGGGCCACACAAAGTCTTTTTGTGGCATACAGGAATTTAGTATAACAGACATGTCAGTAGAGATGACAGCTCCTCTATAAAACCAGTGACACCCAGGTGATGTCCTCTGTGATTGTAGACATTCCCTTTTCTTTTTTCTCCATCTGGCCTAGACAGTCACGACAACTTCTCCTGGTGACTGCAGAGTTTTCTGCTGAGACATCTCTGGCCCCTCGCTTCTACAGCCATTCTAAGCCTCTATAAATTCAGGCCCCCAGACCAGACCCCTAAATTAATACAGACCCAGACCCCCTACATACAGACCTAATACCAGACCCCTAACTAAACACCCCAGACCAGAACCTTTAACCAGTTCAGGACCGTACTATTTTGCGCCTTCAGGACCAGACACCGTTTAGCCATTTTTAGCACGTGTTAGTTAAATGGCTATAACGTTTTTATTTGTTGGGCTAACGACGTGATTTTTGCGATGTTTTTTCCGTAGACAATGCAGGTTTCATTTTTTATACACACCTTTTTTGCTATTTTAGAATTTTTATTCATAAAGTTTGAAAATAATAGTAAATAAATAAGCTTTTTTACGTTTCAGCTATTTTTTTTGGGTAATAACATAGTTTTACCCTAAAATAGGCCTTTTATTTGTGATCGTCATTGTCTACCGTAAATTTTAATATATTACATGTCTATATTAGGGTAATTGGGTCAGCGCTAGCGTTACAACAATGATTGGCGGGCGGAACGTTTTTTTTGGGGGGTGGGTATTTTATGTGTATTTATTATTTAATTTACTTTTGCACTTTACTTTATTATTTTTTTATTACTATGGTCTGTCCCCCAAAGGTCAAAAAAGACCTTTGGGGAACTTTATATATTTGTTTTCTTTCTTTTACACCATCTTTTCCACTGTAACTGGAGCTGCACAGCAGCCCCAGTTACAGGGGAAATCAGCCCTCTCATAGTGACGATTGTCACTAATAGGGCTGTGCTGGGTCTTGTAAGACCCAGCAGCAGTATGCCACTAACGGCACCCGGCGATCATGTGACCTGTCACATGATCACCGGGAGGAATAGAGACAGCGCCGCTGCTGCTGTCTCTATTCCTATACACAGCGTTCATTGAACGCTGTGTAAAAAGACATCGGAGAAGACAGAAGCAATGAAAGCTGCTTCTATCCTCTCCTCAGGGTCCCCGGCAGTCACTGACAGCCGGAGACCCGACATTCAGCTGCCCGATCGCGCGGGCAGCAAGTTAAAACCCGAGCCGTAAAAAGTCTATGGCTCGGGTTTTAAGGACCCTGACCGCAGGCCGTAAATATACAGCCAGCGGTCGGGAACCAGTTAAATACAGACCCCAGACCCCCTCAACTAATATAGAACAGTCCCCCTAAATATACACTCCAGAGCAGACCATCTAAACTCATAAAGACCCTCAGACATGAACCCCTAAATACAGACCCCAGACCCCCTAAACTAATACAGGCCCCAGACTAGAACGCTTAAATATAAATCACAGACCAGGGCCGATTCTAGCTTTTCTGCTGCCTGAGGCAATAATTTAAATTGCGCCCCCAGATCTTGACTGAAATCAACCTGGCTGCTCTAAATCACTAGCAGCCTCCTACAACTCTTGCGGTTGTGCCGTTGTTTTGTACTCCCCTGGCAAACGCAGTGCAGCGATGAGGCTGGGCAGAGGCAGAGAACACCTCGCTGCGCTGTGCATGCCCACGGAGTACAAGGCAATGGCACATCCGAAAAAGTTGGAGGAGACTGGTAGTGATGTAGAACAGCCAAGAAGATGTCAATCAAGCATGGAAAGGTGGGTTTGGAGGCAGGACTATGTGACTCTTCAGGATAGTGGCTCTGTCCCATGACCCATTAAAGAGTAATTAGCATGTAGTGTGTGCCGTTTTAAAAGTTGATTTTATAGATTTTGCTGCATCCGAAAAAAACATACAGGGAAATGTTTGGAAATATTGCCAGGTCATGTATTACCGCATGGTGGCGATTCAAGGGGTTAAAACTACCTGACAGGTTCCCATTAAATAGACAATGAGATGCAAAATTTTTTATCTGCCCTGCAATTTTGTTATTATAAATATATCCTATATAATTACAGCACCAGAACAAAGCTCTGACATATATCCCTGGTGTCAGATTGCTCTGTGCCGGGAATTCCGCTACTGGAGAAGCCCCTGGTGTCACTATCCATAAATGGACAATGAGGCCAGCGGCTCTCTCTAGGATCGGAATCCCCGGTATTAGATCGCTCTGTGTCGGAGATTCCGCTACTGGAGAAGCCCATGGTGTCACTGTCTATATATAGACAGTGACGTCAGGGGCTAGTCCTGGAGCGGAATCCCCGCTCTGACTGGGGATTCCGCTTTTAGAGTTAACCCTGATGTCACTGTCCATATATGGACAGAGACATCAAGGGCTTCCTGTAGAGCGCAATCTTCGGCCAGAGGAATTCCGCTCCTACAGGGAGCTACAGTGGTGCTATTTACAGGAAGGGGTGCCATTTACAGGGGGGGGGGGCGCTATCTGCAGGTGGGGAATTGTTAAATACAGGGGGGATGTTTCTATCTACAGGGCGGGTGGTGCTATGTACAGGGGGGTGATGCTATTTACAGGGGTGTGGTGCTTACTACAGGGGGTGCTATATAGAGGGGATGTGTCACTATCTACATGGGAAATATGGCATTATATTGGCACTACCTACAGGGGACACTGTGGTGCTATCTACATGGGCACTGTGTGTGACACTATGTGGGCATTATCTACAGAGAGAACTGTGGCACTATGTGGGCACTGTGGCACTATTTACAGTGGGCACTATCTATGTGGGCACTGGCACTATCTATGTGAGCAATGTGGCACTGTCTACTGTTGTATTGCATCACTATCTACATGGGCACTGTTGTGTTTTCAGGGGGTTGGGACAAATGAAAAACACATGGGGGTTGGGACACATGAAAAACGGTTGACAAATGCCAGTTAAAAATGGTCAGACGGTCCGGGAAATGGATTCAAATTTTGAAACCCAGTGATGCAAAACAGCCATGAAAAACAGTTGACAGATATATATATATATATATATATATATATAGAGAGAGAGAGAGATAAATATATATAAACAATTACTAAAAAGTGTTTTTTTTTCACATTGGTAGTGATTTGTCTGCTCATAATAAAAATTTAAAACACTAAATTAATTAAACTAATCTAGAAAATTAAAGCCTCATAAGTCTTGTAAAAAAACAAAGTCAAAATTGTTGTGATATTCAAAGCGGTTCCAAAGGTATTATCGTTAAAGAAGTGCATATCAAAAATGGAAAATTTGACCTGGATACAGGGGCATCAATGACCCTTGGTCATGAAAGGGTTAATGTTTTTTTATTATGCAATGTTTTATGGTAACTTTAATAAAAGGCCATGGCCAGAATACATTTTTACCACCACTCCAGTATCGTGTCTTTTTATTTATTTTAGCTTGAAATTTATTAGTGTTAATTTAGTTTATAGTTTATTAGTATGTTTTGTAATCCCATAAACATTTACATTGAGTGACTCACAGGTGACATCTCAGATTCTAGTCGTTCTTTTTCTCTTTTCTTCTCTATCCGGTCAAGACCTCTTTGATGATTTCTCCTGACCATGGCCCATTTCTGCAGTTTGCCACTCAGATGTCTTCCGCTTCTCAGTTTCCAAACATTTCTGCACCTATAAACGAAGATAAAATTGGTGCCACACACTACGCCGTATAAAAGCACCATACACTGCACCTCTAAATATAATAGCACCATATACTGTGAGCCTCATTATATTATAATAGCAACATTCGCATAGTGCCCCAATAGAGCATCCTGTAGATCATGCCCGTAATAGAGCCCCCTGTAGATAGTGCCCCTCAGAGAGCCCCCTATAGACAATGCCCCACATAGAGCCCCCTGTAGACAGTGCCCCACATAGAGCCCCCTGTAGACAGTGCCCCTTATAGAGCCTCCTTCAGATAGTGTCCCCATAAAGCCTCCTGTTGATACTGCTCCCCATAGAGCTCTCTGTAGATAGTGTCCCCATAGAGCTCCCTGTAGATAGTGCCCCTGTAGATAGTGCCCCCCTGGAGATAGTGCCCTACATAGATCGCCCTGTAGATAGTGGCCCCTATAGATCCCCCTCTAGATAGTGGCCCACATATAGCGAGATCACGCTGTGCTGTCACATACACCCACAGTAACTTTACTGAAGTGTCTTGAGAGTGAATAGACATTGCCTCCAGCCAGGACGCGATGTTTATTCACATTCCCGACACTTCGGTAAAGTTTGTGTAGGACTTAATCCCTGCACAGCGTGATCTCGTGAAAAATGATAGTTTTTCAAAATAAAAACCACTGTTACATAGTTAGCACGGTTGAAAAAAGACACATGTCCATCAAGTTCATCCAAGGGATGGGAAAAGGGAAGGTAAACATTTTTACACATCGGAGCTAATATATTGTTGTTATCTACATTACCGTGCCAATCAGATTATGTAGGAGATAGGGCACTTATAATGTGGTGACAGAGCCTCTTTAAGGACACAGCCTCTTTCGGCCTTAATGACCAAGCCAGATTTTTAAAAGTAGATTAATATGATTTGCGTAAATTAATAAAAAAATACAAATATTGATGAAATTTAGTAAAAATTGAAATTTTTTCTATTCTGAACTGCAGTATGTCATATATGTACATACATACTGTACACATTTTTTTTAATAAAATATATATTTCCATCTCTTTACTCTATTTTCGCAGCATTTTTTATTATTGAAAAATACATTTTTGAGGAATTTAGAAGCCTTACAAGTGCAATAATAATTTTATACATTTTTAAGTACATTTTGTTTTCCAGCACCAAGCCAAGTTTTCACAGGCTCATAGGTGTCAGAATGATGGAAACCCCCATAAATTACCCCATTTTCAAAACTACACCTCTTAAGGTATTCATTAAGGCGTGCTATAAGTATTTTTTCTTTTTTTTTTAAATCAAATGTTTTTTATTGATTTTCACAAGTTTCACAGTACAAATTATGTAAGTATTTTGACCCCACATTTGCTTTTTTAAGAATTCATGCAAAGCAGGGGAAAAATAATAAAATTTCACTTTTCACTTTTTTCACAAAAAAAAAGGCAGATTTCTTTGTAAAGTGAATATGTGAATTAAGAAATACACCCCAAAATCTGCCACCCTGTTTCAAAATGCCCCCATGCCAGGGCCCAAAAGGTAAGGAGCACTCAGTGCCTTTCAAGACACATATTTTGCTTGAAAATGTTTTAAGCCCCACTACACATTTGGAGAGGCATTAATCTGCCAGAACAATAAAAACTCCCCATAAATTACCCATTTAGAAATCTAGACTCCTTAAGGCAGTGGTCCCCAACCTTTTTTGCACCGAGGACCAGTTTAATGCAAGAAAATTTTTCCGGGGACCGGCGGGGCGCGAGGGTTAGGGTCAGTTCACACATTGCGTAAATATGGCGTATACCGCAGCATAATATAGTAGCAGGAAAGTGGATGAGATAAAACAAGTCTCATTCACACTTTGCGCAAATACTGAGCGGAAAAAACACTCAAAAATGGAACTGCGGTGCACAATTTTATTCCGCATCAAGTCAATTGTATTTGCGTAAACGCTGCTTATTTGTTGCGGGTTTTCCCCATTGAATTCAATGGGAGGTAAAATCCACAACAAATAGCAGCAGGGGCGTAACTAAAGGCTCATGGGCCCTGGTGCAGGAATTCAGCTTGGGCCCCCCTACCCCACCCCAACACCACCAAACCCATGCCCGAGCCTATGCAGAGCCGCCTTTCCCAACAGTCCCCATGGATGCCCACACAGTATAATGCCCCCATAGCTGCCTCCATTGTATAATGTCCCCCATAGTTTCCCTCCCCCACGCAGTATAATGCCCCATAGTATAAGGCTCCCCATAGCTGCCCCATACAATATAATGCTCCCCATAGCTGCCCCATAGTACAATGTTCCCCATAGCTGCCCCCACACTATAATGTCCCACATATAGTATAAGGCCCCCTATACAGTATAAGGCCTCCCATACAGTATAAGGCCCCCCATACAGTATAATTCCTCCCATACAGTATAAGGCCTACCCTTAGCTGCCCCATACAGTAAAATGCTCCCATAGCTAGCACCATATCAGCCCCCCCTCCCATACCCGGTATAATGCCCCCATATGTGCCTAATAAAAAAATAACAACATAATTACTTACCTTTCCCCGTTCCCACGACGGGTGGAGGACAAACGCGATGACGTCACAACATCGCGCCTGCCTGCGCTGAGCCGCTCACGGCAGAGTGAATGCTGGGGCAAGGAGTCGTCATTCTTCAATTCAACTGTATCTGCATCCTAAGGATGCAGATGCAGTTGGAACTGGGGTCAGCGGCGGTCACATGGGATGAAACATCATCCCAGGTGGCCGTCCTGGAAGACGTTAGAGGGCCGGCCTCCTGGGATGAAGTTTCATCACATGTGACCGCCACTACAGCTGTCTCTTGGGATGAAATGTCTTCCCAGGACGCCTGCTCAGAAGTTTTCCGCAGCGGACATTTCATGCGAAAAACTGCACAACAGTTTGGTTGGGTTTTTTTGCCCGAAATTCCCTGAGGCTACCGGGGAGGATACCAGATGCCGTGGCCCGGTACCAAATGATCCGTGGCCCGGTATTGGTCCGCGGCACGGTGGTTGGAGATCACTGCCTTAAGGTATGTATCTAGGAGTGTAGTGAGTATTTTAACCCCACAATATTTTTCTGAATTTAATGCAAAGCAGGTAAAAAAAAAGAAGTAACTTTTTTCACAAATGTGTCATTTTAAAGACAGATTTCTTTGTAAAGTGAACATGATCTATCACCCTGTTTCTCCTGTGTTCAAAAATACTCCCATTGTGGACCTAATGAGCTGCCTAGACACATGGCAGGGTGCAAAAGAAAGGGAGCACCCGGTGGCTTTCAAGACACATATTGTGATTGAAAATGTTTTAGGCCCCAATGCATATTTGGAGAGGCAATGAGTTGCCAGAACGATAGAAACTCCCCATAAATGACAACATTTAGAAAAATAGACCCCTTAAGGTATTCAACTAAGGGTGTAGTGAGTATTTAGACCCAATCATTTTTCTACAGATTTAATGCAAAACAATGAGAGAAAGAGACTGAGGAAATGAACCGCACATTTAAAGAGGCTCTGTCACCAGATTTTGCAACCCCTATCTGCTATTGCAGCAGATAGGCGCTGCAATGTAGATTACAGTAACGTTTTTATTTTTAAAAAACGAGCATTTTTGGCCAAGTTATGACCATTTTTGTATTTATGCAAATGAGACTTGCAAAAGTCCAAGTGGGCGTGTTTACAGTAAAAGTCCAAGTGGGCGTGTATTATGTGCGTACATCGGGGCGTTTTTACTACTTTTACTAGCTGTGCGTTCTGACGAGAAGTATCATCCACTTCTCTTCAGAACACCCAGCTTCTGGCAGTGCAGACACAGCCGTGTTCTCGAGAGATCACGCTGTGACGTCACTCACTTCCTGCCCCAGGTCCTGCATCGTGTCGGCCACATCGGCACCAGAGGCTACAGTTGATTCTGCAGCAGCATCAGCGTTTGCAGGTAAGTAGCTACATCGACTTACCTGCAAACGCCGATGCTGCTGCAGAATCAACTGTAGCCTCTGGTGCCGATGTGTCCTCGCTCGTCTGACACGATGCAGGACCTGTGAGTGACGACACAGCGTGATCTCTCATGAACACAGCTGTGTCTGCACTGCCAGAAGCTGGGCGTTCTGAAGAGAAGTGGATGATACTTCTCGTCAGAACGCCCAGCTAGTAAAAGTAGTAAAAACGCCCCGATGTACGCACATAATACACGCCCACTTGGACTTTTACTTTAAACACGCCCACTTGGACTTTTGCAAGCCTCATTTGCATAAATACAAAAATGGTCATAACTTGGCCAAAAATGCTCGTTTTTTAAAAATAAAAACGTTACTGTAATCTACATTGCAGCGCCTATCTGCTGCAATAGCAGATAGGGGTTGAAAAATCTGGTGACAGAGCCTCTTTAACTTTTTCTTCTGTGTTTAGAAATACCCCCATTGTGGCATTAATCTGTGCAGTGGACATATAGCTGGGCCTAGAATGGAGGAAGCACCCATTGGGTATGTGCACATGATAACTGGATTTTACGTCTGAAATTACAGAGGCGTCATTGACGCCCGTAATCTTGAGCTGTTCTTCATTGAATTCAATGAAAAACGGCTGAAATTACGTTTCAAAGAAGTGTCCTGCACTTCTTTGACGAGGCAGTAATTTTACACGTCGTCGTTTGACAGCTGTCAAACGACGACACATAAATTACAGGTTGTCGGCACAGTACGTCGGCAAACCCATTCAAATGAATGGGCAGATGTTTGCCGACGTATTGGAGCATTATTTTCAGACGTAAAACGAGGCATAATACGCCTCGTTTACGCCTGAAAATAGGTCGTGTGAACCCAGCCTTTGGCTTTCAGGGCACAAATGAATAAATGCCAGGGCCCTATTTCATGCATGCAAAGGCATTGACCTGTCAGAACGACAGAAAGCCCCAAGAAGTGACCCCATTTTGAAAATTGTACCCCTTAAGATATTTATCTTGGGTTGTAGTGCACATGTTGATGGCAAAGATTCTTTGGCAAGAAGTAATGGAAATTATTGTGTTTGTGACTATGTCCTGCTAACAAAACAGTTGTCCCGCTATTGCATCAGCCCATAGCAATTATTAAGAGCTGATAGAACAGTTTGCTAAACCAGGAAAAAAATGTATTGGAGTTTTGGGCACTATATTAAAAAAAATGAGAAAATAGTATCCAACTATGTGCACAGATTAAGCATATTCACAGGATGCAATAACACTTACAGGGCTACATAATAAAAAAAATTTTCGAAGGGATTGCTCATATTCTTTAGCCACATAACTCCTGCTGTACTGGAATTCTGCTCCTGCAGAAGCCACTGACATCACTATCCACATATGGACAGTGATGTCAGGGGCTCCTCCAGGAGCGGAATTCCTGGCCAGAGCGTTGCCGATGCTCTGGCTGGAGATGCCACTCCTAGATGGAAAACCAAATGGCGCTATCTACAGGGGGGCATGCGTGGCACTATCTACAGGGGGCGTACTGTGTGGCCCTATCTACAGGGGGCGTTTGTGGCTCTATCTACAGGGGGCACTGTGGCATTACCTACATGGGGTGTGTGTGGCACTAACTACAAAGGGCACTGTGGCACTTTCTACGGAGGGCACTGTGGCATTATCTACAGAGTGCACTGTGTATATGAGGGCCCAAACTGGGCCCTAACTTCTATATGGGGCATAAACAGGGCCAAACTTCTATATGGGGGCATAAACAGGGCCTAACTTCTATATGGGGGAAGAAACCGGGGGCCTAACTTCTATATGGGGGGGCATAAACAGGGCCTAACTTCTATATGGGTGCACAAACTGCTGTTTTCTGCCATTTTACTGCCGCCGTGAGTTCACCAGCAAAGGGGCCCACTAGGTCTGTGTTGCCCAAGGGCCAACAGAAACCTGGAGCCGGCCCTCAGTTCATGGTTGCCTGGCTTCTGAAAATTATAAAATAATTATATAGTGCACCAAATGGATTGTAAATTTTTTGTGCCAGACCCATGACGTCCTTACTGCGCTATGGGGCTGCAGCATTTAATCGGCAAGGTCCACCCCTACCATGTTGTTTATATATTGCTGTATGCAAAGGGGTTTACAAAATGGTGGCACCCCCCCCCCCCATTCGCAGGAACAGGGCTGCTTTCATCATCATGGTTAACATAAAGACATATTTTTGGTCCCGGTATTTAACCACCATTAGGTTCTCCTTTCAAAGGGGTTTCTTCTCACTAACTTTTAATTTTAAATTTACCATGGTCTTTGGAAGAACTTTTTGGGTCTGTCTAAATGTGCCGCATGCTACAGTTTTTTTAGCCAGCAGACATTGGAACAAGGTCACACTTGTACAAAAATTGTCAACATACAAGTGATGACCCCTGTCCAACAGCGGTTAATTTAGGTCCCAAACAATTCGGCCACTTACATTAAGCATGGTTGTGCATTCTGGGGGGTTGATCTTGGTGTCCTTTCCTTCATATACCTTTTTATTTATTTTTTATTTTATTCTTTTACAAAAACAAACAATTCAAAAAGATAACACTTAAGGACATCAACATATCTGTGGTAGGCATCCGCACAGAGATTGATTTCAATGGGAGGCGGGGGCGGTTTTCTCCCGCGAGCGGTAAAACCGCCTCGCGGGAGAAAGAAGGGACATGCCCTATCTTCGCGCGGTTACGCCTCTGACCTCCCATTGAAATCAATGGGAGGCAGAGAAAGCGTATTTAGCTGAGTTTTTTGCCCGTAGCACTCAATGGGCGCGAGCGAAAATCGCAGCAAACAGCGTACAGGAAGGTCAAAATCTGCCTCAAAATCCCAAACGGAATTTTGAGGCAGAATTTTCCTTCTGCAAAAGACTCTGTGTGAACACAGCCTAAAGAAAAAGAAAACAAGGAGGAGATAGAAATTAAATAATAAAAAAATTATAATAAAATAAAACAGAGAGAATAAGGAGTTGATATTACTCCCTCTCACAACCCTCAAAAGCCTCCTCTCAGCCCATCCCATGGACTACCATAGAGCATATCCCCTAAATAGACTTGGGTCTGTCACCCATGTGTCCCATCTCTGGTGGAAGGTTTCCTTCTTAGTTTAGTTTTTTATCCCAACTCCATACTCATATCTCAGGTATATATTCACTTTATCTCTGACTTCCATAATTTTTTGGATATTAGGGGATTTCCAAACATATAAGATTAAGCTTCGGGCACCATCTAAGATTCGGGAGATCACCCATCTGCCCTCCCTATTCACCTTTTCCAGATTTAGGCCTCATTTACACAAGCGTGTGCGTTTTGCGCGCGCAAAAAACGCTGCGTTTTGCGCGCGCAAAAGGCACTTGGCAGCTCCGTGTGTCATCCGTGTATGATGCGCGGCTGCGTGATTTTCGCGCAGCCGCCATCATAGAGATGAGGCTAGTCGACGCCCGTCACTGTCCAAGGTGCTGAAAGAGCTAACTGATCGGCAGTAACTCTTTCAGCACCCTCGACAGTGAATGCCGAACACAATATACACCAACCTGTGAATAAAAAAAGACTTTCATACTTACCAAGAACTTCCTGCTTCCCCCAGTCCGGGCTCCCGGCCGTTGCCTTGGTGACGCGTCCCTCTCTTGTCATCCGGCCCCACCTCCCAGGATGACGCCGCAGTCCATGAGACCGCTGCAGCCTGTGATTGGCTGCAGCCTGTGCTTGGCCTGTGATTGGCTGCAGCTGTCACTTTGACTGAACTGTCATCCCGGGAGGTCGGACCGGAGTTATCGGTAAGTCAGAACGTCTTTTTTTTTTTACAGGTTCATGGATTTTCGGAGCGGAAGTCACTGTCCATGGTGCTGAACCAGTTTAACGCTTTCAGCACCGTGGACAGTGACTGTCTCCTGACGTCGCGTACCCGAACATTTTTTACCGGTTTCGGTCAAAACGAGTTTGGCCGAACCCGGTGAAGTTCGGTGCGCTCATCTCGAATTTGACACTCCGTTTGGATGTTTGTAAACAGAAAAGCACGTGGTGCTTTTCTGTTTACATTCAGGAGTTTGACAGCTCTTGCGCGAATCACGCAGTTCGCACGGAAGTGCTTCCGTGCGGCATGCGTGGTTTTCACGCACCCATTTACTTCAATGGGTGCGTGAGTGCGCGAAAAACGCACGATTATAGAACATGTCGTGAGTTTTTTTCTGCGCACACGCGCTGAGCGCAATTCACGCATCGTCTAAACTGCCCCATTGACTAATATAGGTGCGTACGACATGCGTGCAAAGCACGCGCGTCGCACGCGCGTATAATACGTTCGTGTAAATGAGGCCTTATATTCAACAAGGCAGTTTCGGGGCTCGGAGTTATCAACTGTGATGTAGCCATCTGTATCAGGTCAAAGACCTCTGCCCAGAATTGCTTCATTCTGTCACACTTCCACCATGTGTGGAGCAAATCCCCCACCTCACCACATCTTCTCCAACAATGATTTGTGTTCCGGGGATCACATTTTGCTATCTTTGCTGGATGGAATTGAAGCCTCATCTGTATTTTCTTAGCAACCTCCACCTGATTTATACAGGATGAGTGTTCCAAAGGCCATTTTATTGCCTTTTCCCAGAGCCATCAAAAATTTGGATTCAAGATCTTTTTCCCACTCTTGCATATATTTTAATTTACCTCTGTCTCTTGAAGAGATAAGATCTCTATAAATCTAGGACAAACCTTTCTTCTTGTTGCTTGTTCTTCTCATATATCTGATGGTTTGGTAGGGAGCATTAACTAAGTGGTCTATTTTCCCCAATATGCCAAACCTTCTTATAGTATTTTTCAGCTGGATATATGAAAAGATGGCCCCGGAGTCTAAGGCATGTTTGATCTTAATCTTTTCAAAGCTTACCAGTCCACTGTCGTCTATTAGGTTGTTCAAGGTATAAAGCCCTTTCTTCTGCCAACACCTTGAATTCCAATCTGGCATAATCTGTTCAAAGTATGAGATCCTGGGGCGTGGCTTAGGCATGGCGGAGTGAGGACGCGTGCAGCAGCAGCTCCGGACTCACCCCGCCGAATATCGCCCGCCAGGGCTCACCTACCAGCCGCTTGACACCAGCATGACCAGGGGGAAACACCGTCGGCACCCCCCGGACACTTCGGGCACCCCGAACATCGGCCGGTTCCTCCGGTCGGCACAGGAAGGCCCGCCGCAGCGATCCTCCTCGTCCCCTCCAGTAGGCCGCAATCAGCCTCCCGACTCGCCGCGGAGACACACCCCACCTCCCTCTCACTCCGGCCAGCTACAGCCTGGCGCCTGCACCGACGGATCTGGAGGAGAGATGCAGCCAGCAGACAGAGGTCAGTGTGGGGCAGGAAGCACAGGGCCACCTCCACCGGCCCAGACAGTGATGATCCCCCTCCTGCAGAGCCACCACCAGCCCGTTACCAGACATGGGGCCCCAAACATGGCGCCCACAGGCGGGGCATGTGAGACACCCCTACCACCACCGGCCCAGCGGCCCCCACCCGTGCCAGGCAGTCAGCAGAGCCAGGGACTGCCGGTTATCTTCAGGGAGACCCTCTCCCCCACCCCGCCAGTGCACACAGGAGACCACCACGCAGGCCTGTTCTCGGGCCCCCCGCTCTCCATGGAACGGACCCTGGCAGAACTTTGGGAGATGGTCAAGGAACTGCCCACTAAAACGGATTTAGACCTCCGCCTCGCACGACTAGAGGAGAAACACGACAGGGCCATCAGGGAGGTCACACAAGAAGTACGGGCCCTAGCTGTGAGAGTGGACACCTTAGAGCGCCAGCACTCCGTCGACTCCCGGGACACATCGGTCCTCTCCCAGTCCTTGGCTACCCAAGCTACGCAACTCTGAGACCTCTCCCTACACTTAGATGATGTCGAGAATAGTGGAAGGCGTAATAATTTGAAACTGAGGGGTTTGTCCGAGTCTGTACCCCCCGACGGACTTTACGATGCTGTGACCCACATTTTCAACAAGCTCCTGGAACGCCCGCGAGATATGCCCATAGTGATGGACAGAGTTCACAGACTGGCGGGCCCCAGGAATGGAGACGGCAATCGACCGAGGGATGTTATCTGTAGAGTGCATTTCTACAAGCAAAAAGAGGAGATTGCCCGTAGAGCCTTGGAAAAAGGGGCTGTCCCATACAATGGCGCCGATATCACCGTCCTGCCGGATGTATCCAGATTGATGCTTTCCATGCGCAGAATTGTCCGCCCATTATTGGAAGCAACAAGGGCAGCAGGCGCAACATACAGGTGGGGACACCCGTTCCACATCATCCTTCGAAAGCAGGGAATGTCATTCGCTGTCCGCTCTCCCGACGATCTGGAGGAAGCATTCCGGTTCTTGGAGACCTCAAACGGTGCGGTTATCAGACTGGACCGAACCACCGCCACCATTCGCTCCCAGAGGAGGCCCGTATCCGGACTATAGGTCCCGTCAGCCAATCCGACCTGGAGCAGAGCCACCCAACCGCCGACCCTTAGAACGTCGATCTCCACGCAGAGACAGAGGGTCGGGATCCGTTGATCTCCATCCCCCTGGACGACGATCGCCGCGGAGGGACTGAATGTTCACAGCCGCCTTAATGTGGACGTTTTCCTGGACTACATTTTGCATTCTCCTTCTCTCTCTTTTTCCCATAGGGTTCCTGGAGGACTGTCAGGAACACATTGCTGGAACTGCCTTATAGCTGGTTGTATCACTGTGGGTAGAGGGGGCGGGCAGATACACACCGGTTGGGGGAGGTTTAAATAAGTTCACCTGCTTTAATTGTTTTACCTGCCCAATCTGTGTTATTACGTAGGGGAAGGTGGATACTGGGAATGTTAACTGTTAATAGGGTGAGTCCGGAGCTCTAAAGCACTTTGGTTAATTAAATTTTCTAGTTGACATTTTAACTGTTGTTGCGCTGTCTTTGCACTCCGGTCTTTCCTTGTTCCCTATTAGCGTTCCTTGTAGCTGTGTCGTGTTTGAGGGTTACTGCGGGCGACACAGCTCGCGTTCAGTAGTGGAGAGGTATTGTACTCCGACTTTAGAGAGCTTGCTCTGCATACACGTTCTTTTTCTTCTTTCTCTCTTTTTCTTCCTCTTCCTTTCCCTCCCCTTCCCCCTCGGTCCATTTCAGTTGCCATGTCTGACATTACTGTTGTCTCCCTAAATGCACAGGGTCTGAATGTTCCGGAAAAGAGGTCCTCCATTCTCCGTCTCCTATGGAAACGGAAAGCACACGTGGCCTTCCTGCAGGAAACTCACTTCCGGGCAGACAGCATCCCAAAGCTTACAGACCCCAACTACCCCGCGGGGTATCATAGTGCGTCCCCTGACTCCACGACCAAGGGAGTCTCCATCCTGGTCTCCCGCTCCCTACACTGGGAACACGTGGACACCTGCGCAGATGAAGTGGGACCGTACCTTTTCGTAAAGGTTAAGTTGGATAATGCACTGTACACACTGGCCTCATACTATCTCCCTAACTCTGGTCAGGTGGCCTACCTGGACAGAGTTTTGAGGGCTCTGGATGGCTTTCTGGAAGGTACCTTAGTCATGGGGGGGGATTTAAATGTCACCCTAGACCCCGTCTTAGACACATCACGAGGACACTCCTCCCTACCCAGGGCAGCACATCGTCGTATACGGCGATTGCTGTATGACCATCAACTTGTGGACGCATGGCGAGTTATGCATCCTGTGGTCAAAGACTACACATACTACTCGGCGCCTCACAACTGCTACTCCAGATTGGACTATTTCTTCCTGCGTCATGTACATCTTCCCAGCCTGACATCATCCTCAATAGATGGCATAACGTTATCTGACCATGCCCTTATTTCCCTCACCCTGGCCCGCCCATTGGCCCATCCTCCCTCCTGGCAGTGGCGACTGAATGAGTCCCTCCTGCAGGATACGACAGTGGTCTCTGAAGTACGCCGAGACCTGGTGGAATACTTCGATAAAAACGACACACCGGGGATGGACCCGTTCTGTATATGGGAGGCGCATAAATGTGTGGTGCGCGGTTCCCTTATACGAATGGGAGCCAAACTCAAGAAGGAGCAGACGGCTCATCTCAGAGACCTACTGTTACGCATACACAGGCTGGAACAGTCCCATAAGATATCACAGGACCGGTTACTAGGGGCAGAATTAGGGCAATTGAGGGAGCAGGTGCGCTCACTCTGTCTTGCCAAGGCGAAGGCCACACTAGTTAAATGTAGAAGGCATTTTTATGAATTCAGTAATAAACCCAGTAGGACCTTGGCCCGCGACCTCCGGAAAACCCGCTTGCGTACATACGTCCCGCACATCACAGGTACCCAGAATAAACGACTGCAACTCCCACTTGACATCTCAAAGACCTTCCGTGTCTACTAACAACCTCTCTACAATCTCCCAAAGGCACCCTCCTCACAGGACGGCGGTAGCCAACTGGAGAGGATCGAGGAGTATCTCCGATCCTCGGGGATGAAATCCATCCCACTTGATGATCTAGTGGCCTTGGAGGCCCCTATCTCTCTGGAGTTGTGGTCGTGGGCACTGAGGGACTCACCTACGGGGAAGGCCCCGGGACCGGATGGCCTGTCTCTGCCGTACTATAAGACCTACTCAGAAGTGCTCGAACCCCACTTTATCCGGGCCTTTAATTCGCTTACCGAAGGGGGCTCCATTCCCAGGGATACACTGAGTGCACATATCACGGTTATACCCAAGGAAGGGAAGGACCCATCCCTATGTCAGAGTTATCGTCCTTTTTCCCTACTGGATGTAGACTTGAAACTCTTTGCCAAGATTCTGGCATATCGGTTGTCTCCACTCCTCCAAACCGTGATACATACTGACCAAGTGGGTTTCATGCCCCTACGGGAAGCGAGAGATAACACCACACGGGCAATTAATTTAATGTACCAGGCGGCAGTCACGTCACTCCCCACTTGTTTTTTGTCAACGGACGCGGAAAAGGCTTTCGACAGGGTCAGTAGGGACTTTATGTTGGCCACTTTACGACATATCGGAATAGGGACTCATATGATGTCCTGGATTTCTGGTCTCTACTCCTCCCCGTCAGCTCAGGTCAAGGTCAATGGGCACCTCTCATCCTCCTTCACGATTACTAACGGCATGCGCCAAAGCCGCCCCCTATCACCTCTGATCTTTATTTTATGCCTGGAGCCCTTGCTGTGTCACATCCGCTCCAACCCGGACATTACAGGCTTGGACCTGGGCGGCAGAGCCCATAAGGTTGCCGCTTACGCGGATGATCTGCTGTTCTTCCTCACAGACCCTAGAATTTCCTTGCCCAACCTGATGGCGGAGCTGAACAGATACTCGAGATTATCCAACTTCAAAATAAACTACCAGAAGTCGGAGGCCCTTAACATCTCGTTACTACAGGCTCTGGTCGATGACATGTCGGAGTCCTTTTCTTTCAAGTGGGCAAGGGACTCGCTTAAATACCTGGGAGTTCGGCTTCCCGGTGATCTATCCCGCCTTTATGCGGTGAACTTCCCTTTGCTACTTCAATGTATAAAGGCGGACCTAGACATTTGGACGTCGGGCACTTTCACCTGGTTTGGTAGGTGCGCGATTTTTAAAATGAACATCTTACCACGGATTCTGTATCTCCTACAGGCCCTACCGATACATATCCCACACCCGTTCTTTCAGTCCCTACTGTCCCTAGTGCACAAATTCATATGGGCAGGGAAACCAGCACGTATCGCCCGATCGTTGCTATTTCGTGTAAAGGGGGAGGGGGCATTGGTCTTCCGGACTTTGTCTCCTATCATCACGCCTCCCACTTGACACGAATCTTAGATTGGTTCCGGCACGGCGGGATGAAAGAATGGGTGTCCATGGAACAGGCGTTTATATCTATCCCACTGCAGGCCCTGCCGTGGTTGGGCAGACATGTTCCCAGGGTCGCGCGGTCCCACCCTAGCAGTCGCAGCACTGGTGTTTCCTCGGGCAGAATTCTCGCCGTCCCCCTCCTCGCTATTTCCGATTTTAGGCAACCCTGCATTTCCACCGGGACTGGATAGTGGCCCATTTCAAGTATGGTTGCGGGCGGGTAAGGGGCAGGCCCTACAATTTCAGCAGGAGGGGAGGTGGATGACGAGCGATCAAATACGAGCTCTGTCGGATCCGGTCCCTTTCTCGGCGTGGCAGGTTACCCAGTTGCGACATTTCCTGATGTCCCTAGAACATCCTGGAGTGCAGCAACGGGACTACTCCGCGTTTGAACTCCTGTGTACAGGTACAGGCACGATCCGACATGCTTTGTCCAGAATCTATGCGTTTTTGATCTCGCCCTCCAATTTGCCGCCACCTCCGTACTTGCGTAGCTGGGAGAGGGACTTGGGCGAAACATTCACCCCTGAACAACGAGACCGCCTGTTCACCATGACGCATAAGTCCTCCATGGCCAGTAGATTTCAAGAGGCAGGGTTTAAGATATTGTCCCGTTGGTACAGGGTGCCTTCCAGATTGCATGCAATGATTCCCGGCGGCCTCGCCATTATGCTGGAGATGTGGGGACCAAGTGGGTACAATCATGCATATTTTCTGGGATTGCCCACTCCTGACTGGGTTCTGGTCCGAGGTGTGGCGTATTTCCTCAAAGTTCACGGATTATCCTCTCCCGCGATCTCCGGGCCTCTTCCTGCTTCATTTGTGCGAGGTCCCACTGCCCTCGTATAGACGTTCGGTAGTTCGTTACTTGGTAAACGCTGATAGGGCATGTGTTCCTGCACTGTGGAGACAGTCCGGTCCGCCGACGGTGGGCATGTGGTTCGGTAAGATCCAGGAGATCATGAGAATGGAGGACCTCACGGCATCAATGAAGGGGACTCATTCCTCCTTCCTAAAAACATGGCGTGAATGAATTCGTTTCCAAACAACCGAGGAATATAAAACCATCAATTCCCGTCTAGGCCCGGTATGTCAGGTCAGCTCCCCCCCTCCCCTCTTTTTTGTTTTCTCCCCCATTTCCTTCTCTTTCTTTCCTCACTATTTTGCCTCTCTTTCTTTCTGTCTCTGCATCTCTCTTCTCCTTTAATGCCCCTGTGCGCACTCAGGATATATCATGCACGGCTGCGGGTACAGGGTGCATATCGGAGATTCCCTAATTAACTGTATTTAGCGACATGGTACTTTCAGGTGACCCCATGTACTTATGTGAGGCCGATAACTGACCTGTGATCCGTTAACTGTTTTTCATTGCCTTTTTTCGCACTATGTTGTGTATATTCTGTACGATTGGTAATATAAAAAAAAAAAATGACAAATAAAAGAATTTATAAAAAAAAAAAAAAAAGTATGAGATCCTAAAATATGATCGTTTTATGTTGATTAATGCCTTACCTTCGATTTTATAAAATTGTGTTCACTCTTTCAGAAGATCTCCTATGAGCTTGTTTGTTGGGGTACCTAGATCTAGAATGGAGAACAGCATCAGCTGCCTCAATGACCAATCCCTCGGCAGGCTATCTTCCTCCAACTGAACACATGGCATTGAGGTTTTTTCTACCCACCAAAACCTCAGTGTCTCTACACGTGTGGCTAAGTAGAAGGCGTGCAGATCGGGGAGTCCCATTCCCCCTTCCTTTAGTGGAAGGGTCATGATTCTATCTGTGATGCGTACTTTACCTCTTCCTCCACCCCATATAAAATGCAGCATTAGACGCCGTAGCTCGTCCACAAATTTACGAGTGAACTTCTAGGGAATGCACCGAAATGTATATAATATAATGGGTAGCACAGACATTTTGTATGCGTTTATCCTAGCGACCCAAGAGAGGTTAACTCTTGATAGTTTTTGGAGTATCTCTTTGACCTTGTTCACCAACCCAGACTTGTCTTCCATAACTGTATTTCTTATTTCTGGGGCTATCGTGTCTCCCAGATAAGAAATTCCAGTGCTTACCCACTTAAAAGAGTATAGAGATTTCAATTGTACTTCCATTGAAGAGGGTATGTTGAGTGGCAGCAACTGTGATTTAGTTTAATTTAATCTATAGAAAGAAACTGGGCCAGAATTCCTTTATTGTGTCTCAAGGAGATCTCCGGATCCTCACAAATAATAATAATAATATCATCTGCGTAAAGGGTTGTTAGATGGCTATCCTCTCCTACTTTGACCCCTATAATGTGTTCTTCATCTTTTAAGGCCTGCACTAGAGGTTCAACCATCAGATCATATATTAATGGGGAGATAGGGCACCCTTGCCTAGTACCATTAGATATCCCAAATTTGTTGGAGGCAAAGCCGTTGTAATAAACTCTTGCACTTGGTAACGTATAAAGGGCTAAAATTGCGTAGAGGAACATACCTGAAAAACACAATTTTCTCAGAACCGCTTTGAGAAAACCCCAGTGCACCCTGTCGAACGCTTTCTCTGCATCAAGTGACAGTAGTTCACTGGGGCAGCTTCTCTGCTTTACAATCTGTATCAGCATGATCACCCTTCTGATAGCATCTCTTGTTTGCCTGCCCGGAATGAAGTCCATCTGATCAGTTGATACCAATGTGCAGATTACTTTCCTCAATCTTGCGGCTAGAATATTAGAAAATATTTTCAAATCGCCATTAAGCAGTGATATAGGCCTTAAATCACCTGGATGGTTGCCTTTTTTTCCCTTCTTTTTGTATTGTCACTATTGAGCCCTCCAACATTTCATTTGGAAATGGGGTCTGGTTCCCAACTATATTATATATATCATATACCTTAAAACGATTGGTGAATCCACTGTTGCTGTTAAGGATCTTCCAGGCACAGCTTCTGTATATACGCCCATAGGTAATCAGTCTGCACCTGCTTCTATGTCGGTGAGACTGACTCCATCTTCCACCACTCCGGATGGAGTGGAGAGCCTATCACAGCCTGGCCAGACTCAGCTAGCTCCCGCCCTCTGTCTATTTATACCTGCCTTTCCTGTTCCTCCTTGCTTGTGATTCTTCTCGTGTGGTTTCCTGGCCCTGCTGCAGCTTCTTGATCTATTTGACCCTGCTTCATATTGACCCTGGCTTACTGACTACTCTCCTGCTCTGCATTTGGTACCTCGTACACTCCTGGTTTGACTCGGCTTGTTCACTACTCTCCTGCTCTGCGTTTGGTACTTAGTACACTCCTGGTTTGACTCGGCTCGTTCACCACTCTTGTTGCTCACGGTGTTGCCGTGGGCAACTGCCCCTTTTCCCTTGCTTCTGTGTACCCTTGTCTGTTTGTCTGTCGTGCACTTATTGAGCTTAGGGACCGTCGCCCAGATGTACCCCGTCGCCTAGGGCGGGTCGTTGCAAGTAGGCAGGGACTGAGTGGCGGGTAGATTAGGGCTCACTTGTCTGTTTAATTACCCCCATCATTACAGTTGCTGTCACAAATCTTATAAACTTTCATGCCATATTTGGCCCTCTTGGTGGGTATATACTGCCGGAATTTTAGCCTCCCTTTGAATAAAACTAGGGATTCAGCCACGGCAACATTTTAAATTTAAATGGTTAATAAGAGGCCTAATTTTATATATCCGATCATGGCTGAAGTCACTTACTGGGGGGCATTGTGCATTATCATTGTAATGAATAAAATGCATTATAGCCCCAAAATGCTTGCGTTTCATCACTGCACGATACACGGGCATATTGTACAGGACATTAGTGGACCAATACGATTTTATTGTCAGCTTTTTTATATGGCTCATTTTCAGTAGTAGTCCCCGAAATTTCAGCATTTCTGCTTTGTCAACTAGGTTTTCCCTGGCATAAAATGAATCGGGTGACTTGAATTAAGGTGGTTGGCATATAAATTGGTTTGAATTACCAATAAATTAATTAAGTCATCTGAAAAGAAGAACTTAAAAAAATCTCCCTCGCTATAGATCCTGGTGTCAATATTAGTTCCGGTGACAGAAGTAAACTCAGGAATTTGGGGATTATATGTGGTGGCGGACTGCCAATCAGGGTCACTAGCACTTGTGCTAGGCTGACTTTGACTCAGCCTGCTCCTCTGTGCTTGGGGCTCATCACTGTCGCTAGTAGATGACGGCAATAAAAACAGCTCCCCACTCTCGCTTGCGATGTCTGTATTAGAACAGATCATCGCAAATGCGTCTTCAGCTGTAAAATGCCCGGCGAGCAATTTATTTATTTTTATATATATACACCACGTTCCAAATTATTATGCAAATGTTATTTTTCGCTGATTTTCCTAAATAGTCGATGCAAATGACAGTCAGTATAATCTTCAAGCCATCAACCGTTGGAGTATAATGCAAATTTTATTGAACAAATCTCCTAATGATAACAGTTTTTTTTTAGAATTAAAGAACTCGAAATACACTGTTTCAAATTATTATGCGCAACAGAGATCAAAACATTTTAAAGGCTGTAATGAGAACTAAAATGGTAATTTGTTGAATTTGCAGCATCAGGAGGTCATATTTACAGAAATCAAAAGCTCTTTCAATCAAAAAAAACTTAACAGGCCAAGTTACATGTTAACATAGGACCCCTTCTTAGATATCACTTTCACAATTCTTGCATCCATTGAATTTGTGAGTATTTGGACAGTTTCTGCTTGAATATCTTTGCAGGATGTCAGAATAGCCTCCCAGAGCTTCTGTTTTGATGTGAACTGCTTCCCACCCTCATAGATATTTTGCTTATGGATGCTCCAAAGGTTCTCAATAGGTTTGAGGTCAGGGGAACATGGGGCCACACCATGAGTTTCTCTCCTTTTATGCCCATAGCAGCCAATGACACAGAGGTTGTAAAGGATCTGCCAGACACAACTTCTGTGTCGACGCCCATAGGTAATCAGTCTGCACCTGCTTCTATGTCTGTGAGACTGACTCCATCTTCCACCACCCAGGATGGCAGGCTTAGGAGTGGGAGAGCCTATCACAGCCTGGCCAGACGGAGCTAGCTCCCGCCCTCTGTCTATTTATACCTGCCTTTCCTGTTCCTCCTTTGCTTGTGATTCTTCTCTGTTGGTTTCCTGGCCCTGCTGCAGCTTCTTGAACTACTGATCCTCTGCTTGTGATTGACCTTGGCTTTTCTGACCACTCTTCTGCTCTGCGTTTTTGTACCGCGCTCATCTCCTGGTTTGACTCGGCTCGTTCACCTCGCTTGTTGCTCACGGTGTTACCGTGGGCAACTTCCCCATTTCCCTGGCTTCTTTGTACACTTGTCTGTTTGTCTGTCGTGCACCTATTGAGTGTAGGGACCGTCGCCCAGTTGTACCCCGTCGCCTAGGGCGGGTCGTTGCAAGTAGGCAGGGACTGAGTGGCGGGTAGATTAGGGCTCACTTGTCTGTTTCCCTACCCCGACATTACAGAGGTATTCTTTGCAGCATGAGATGGTGCATTGTCATGCATGAAGATAATTTTGCTATGGAAGGCACGGTTCTTCTTTTTGTACCACGGAAGAAAGTGGTCAGTCATAAACTCTACGTACTTTGCAGAGGTAATTTTCACACTGTCAGGGACCCTAAAGGGGCCTACCAGCTCTCTCCCCATGATTCCAGCCCAAAACATGACTCCGCCTTCTCCTTGCTGACGTTGCACATGGTGGCCATTCACCAACCATCCACTACTCCATCCATCTGGACCATCCAGGGTTGCACGGCACTCATCAGTAAACTCACGACATGTTCTATATTTAGGCGTTTTTCGCCCATCACGCACCCATTGAAGTCAATGGGTGCGTGATAATCACGCATGCCTCACGGAAGCACTTCCGTGGGACAAGCGTTATTCGCGCAATAACAGTAAAAGAATGAATGTAAACAGAAAAGCACCACGTGCTTTTCTGTTTACAAACATCCAAACGGAGTGTCATAAAGATGGCGGCTGTGCGAAAAGCACGCAGCCGCGCAACCATATGAACAGGGCACACGGAGCTGTCAAGTGCCTTTTGCGCACGCAAAATGTCGCGGTTTTTGCGTGCGCAAAACGCTCACGTTCGTCTGAGTCCGGCCTGAACAGTGGACGATTTATTGAGAAATAGATATATTTTTAACATTACATTTATTAAAATTTTAATCAAAGCTTGACATGGATCGTCGATCATACCCAATGATGCAGGGTGCTCATTCAACACCTAATGAGGTATTTGTTTATATTTTTGCAAAATTTTTTTTTGGAATAGTCAATCAATTTGGCATTGTATGACAAGACCAAAAACTAAAATGTTGTTTTTGTGTTAATATTACTTTTTAGAAAAAAAAGAACAAATAAATTTAGCAAAAATATATAAGCTCACAAGCCCACGTCAAGTGTCCTCATTGTCTTTTGCGAGTCCCTACACTAACTAACCAAACAAACAAACAAACAAACAAACAAACAAACAAACAAACAAACAAACAAACAAATGGGTGTAACTAATTAAACATGAATTGAAGAACAACTAGAACCATTCTTCAAAATTAAATATTTAACAAGCAGCACAGATAGGGTATGTTCACACGCTTAGCTAAAAACATCTGAAAATACAGACCTGTTTTCAAGGGAAAACAGCTCCTGATTTTCAGAAGTTTTTTAAGCAACTCGCGTTTTTCGCTGCGTTTTTTTACGGCCGTTCTTGGAGCTGTTTTTCTATAGAGTCAATGAGAAAACAGCTCCAAATATGGCTCAAGAAGTGACACGCACTTCTTTTTCGTGGGCGTCTTTTTACGCACCGTTTTTTGAAAATGAGGCGTAAAAAAAAACGCCCCGTCGGAACAGAATGACGTATTTCCCATTGAAATCAATGGCCAGATGTTTGGAGGCGTTCTGCTTCTGATTTTTCGTCCGTTTTTCGTCCATTTACGGCCCGAAAAACGGCCGAAAATAAGCCGTGTGAACATACCCATAGAGTCCTGCTGCCAGGGGACTGCTCCCTCAGGGGTTAGGAGATAGTCCAGACGATCCAGTTCTTCTATGTGTCGTCTGATCTAGCGGGATCTCAGCAGAGGCAGCATATTGTTCGACATCTGGGTCCAAACAAGTATCAGGTGAAATTGTGTAATATCACACATGCTCATGTCACCAGGGTCACATTGTCCAGATCCATCTGTATGGCAGACATCAGCACTCTCCATATATGGGTTAAAATCCCAAAGGCGCCTCCTGTTGTCCAAACCTCGATGAGAGAATGGACGCATGACGTGGGGAGATAGTGCAAAGCCTTCGTCAGTCACAATTACAAATGGGGCTGGCGATCCAGATGATCCTGGGAGTGGTCTGGGTTCAGGGAGGGAGTGCTGATTTGATTGAAGCCGTTCACCCATTCTGGAAGCCCTGAAGATGCGAGAAACTGCAGTGCTCCCATAGGCCCCAATATCTACAATCAGGGCTGGCCTTAGGCTACAGGGTGTCCTGTGCAGAATTGCCCTTTGGTGCCCCCCCCCCCCACTCCATTTATCATTGTTATGTATTGTCGGCATTTGATGCTTTTGTTTGTACTGCTTTTGTTTGTGCATTTGTCATGCCGAAAATCGCGTCAAAAATGCTTTGTTTAAGTGTCCCATTGACATCAATGGTACAGTGCATACAACGCGTTTTGTTTAAAAATGTTAAAATAAGAAGCGTCAGGTAAATTCCTTGGCACGTAAAATGCGCACCTAATTTCTATAGTCAATGGGAGTTCTGATTGAACGGCAAAAGAACACGCCTAAGGCGTGCAAAAAATACGATGAATACACGTCAAAAGCGCCTGTAGTTTAAAAAGAACTTTACAAAAACACTAGTGTTTTTAAGGGTATGTGCATGCACAAGGGAAAACAGCTCCTGATTTTCAGCCGTTTTTTATTCAAAATCGTGTTTTTCGCGGGGGTTTTTAACAGCCGTTTTTGGAGCTGTTTTTCTGTAGAGTCTATGAAAAACGGCTCCAAAAACGGCTGAAGAAGTGACATGCACTTATTTTTTGCGGCCGATTCTCCGGCGGTTTTTCGGGCCGAAAACACTCTATGTGAACATACCCTGACACGTTTACACATTGTTGTTTTTAGCACAGTGTGAACAAGGCCTATGTTTTGTTAAGGCTGTTTTCACATTACATCCTGCCTGTCCATTTATCATATGCAGCGGAAATGCTCCTGGCGCATACATTAAATGGACACAAAAAACATGCAGTATAATTTTTTTTTACTGGACGCCACTACATAAAATAGCGCAGTCCCACCCGAACTGAGGTTTTTTTAACCTCCATCAGGTGTATGGGGCTGTTTACCATAAGTTCTGGGAGCTTTCCTTTTGCATACATTACACGGATAGGCAGGATGTAATGTGAAATTACCTTTAGGCTGAGTTCACACGGGGCGGATACGCTGCGTAAAAGAACGCAGCGTATCCGCCCTAAGCGCCGCAAGGAATTTGGGGCGAAAAACTGCAGCACTTAGCCAGCCTGCTTGCAGGCCGGCCTCCTGGGTGACCTCTCATCCCAGGAGACCGCTGCAGCAGGGGTCACATGGGATGATGCGTCATCCCAGGAGGCCGGCCCTCTGACATCATTCAGGCCCAACTCCTGGGATGACGTTTCATCCATGTGACCGCCGCTACATCCTGTGATTGGCTGCAGCGGAGGTCACATGAGATGAAGCGTCATCCCAGGAGGATAAAACACAGATTCCTAGGTAAGTATAATTTATTGTTTGTTTTCTGAGTTGCATTTTTTGCGGCGGGATCGCTGTGAACCCCCCGAAAAAAACGCAACAACTGCTATTTGTTGCGGAATTTACCTCCCCATTAAATACAATGGGGAAAACTCGCAACAAATAAGGCGCGTTTACGCAAATACAATTGACATGCTGCGGAATAAAACTCTGCACCGCAGATCAGTTTTTTCCGCTCAGTATTTACGCAGCGTGTGGAGATTTGTTTTATATCCACTTTGCTGCCTCTGTATTTGCTGTGGATTTTCTGCAACGAATTCCGTTGTGGAAAATCTGCAGTATTTACACAACGTGTGAACTGGCCCTTACCCCATTTACTCAAAGGCTATCTTTTGTATAACAGAAAAAAATATTAAAACTGCTGTCCACATGGGCAATATTGATACTTCTTATTACTTCTTATTTAACTCACACTGGGAAGGCCGTAAAAAAAAAGGAAATGGCCAAAATCGCTGTTTTTTTGTTCACATTAGCTCTAAAAAAAATTAATAAAAAATTATCAAAAAGTTGCATGTACCAAAATATTGTACCAATAAAAGCTACAGCTCGCACCGCAAAAAATAAGCCCTCACACCGCTTAGACGAAAATATAAAAAAAGTTATGTCTCTCAGAATGCGGTGAAACAAAACATTTTTATTTTTTTTAACAAATAGTTTTCTTTGTAAAAGTAGTAAAATATGTATTAAAAAAACTATATAAATTTGGTATCAACTTAATTGTATTGAGCCGCAAAATAAAGTTAAGTTGTTGTTTATACCGCACGATGAAAGCCGTAAAATCGAAACCCAAAAAACTATGGAGGAATCACAGTTTTTTTCTAATTTCAGCCCACAAATAATTTTTTTCAGTTTCCCAGTACATTATATGGTACTTTAAATGGTGCCAATAGAAACTACAACTCATGCCGCAAAAAATAACCCCCAGCCTATTGACAGAAAAATAAAAAAAAGTTAAGGCTCTAGGAAGGCGGGTAGTGAAAAACTTAAATGAAAAAGCAAAAAATGTCTCAGTCCTGTAAGGGTTAAAATAAGAAAGCAGCCCATACTTACCTCTCTCTTCCCAGACGTTGCTGCGTTGGGGGCTCCCGTCACCTCTGTTCTCGGTTTGTATACAGACCGGCTGCAGTGGTGACATCACGTCGACAGTACATCACCGCTGCAGCTGCTCTGTATACAAACAGTGAACAGAGGTGCCGGTAGCCCCCAGTGCAGGGACGTTTGGGAGGGGAGAGGTAAGTATAAGTTATTTTTTATTTTAACTTCTCTCCTTTAACGTAATGTGCACAGGGTCCAAAAAGGCAACAAATGGTAAATGTGCACTATGGAGCAACTGAACAATGTGCCCATCAGCCATTTATTAACAGTGTCGTTCAGTGCCACCTTGGTGCCCATTTTCCACTTATTTCCCCTTTAGTGTCCTTATGTTCAGTGCCACCTTGATGCATATTTGCCATTTACTGCCCCTTTAGCACCCTTTGTTACAGAAGAACAATAAATGGGCAATAAATGGCAAATGGGCATTGAAGGGGCACTGAACAGGACACGAAAGGGGCAATAAGTGCCAAATGGGCACCAAGGTGGCACTGAATCCTCTGCTCATTTGCCATTTTTAGACCCCCATCAGTGCCCTGATACAACCAAAGCCCACAGTCTGACTGACCTGCTGGGCTTCTTTCAGTGCACTGTGCCCACTAATGCTGCTGGAGCAGAGCCCTGGGGAAATAGCGGTTCATGGCAGACAAAGAACGCATGGTAAATAGTCTCCTCCCTGTCTTGCGTCCTGAGTGATTTAATCACGCCTGATCATCACTCAGGACGTAAGACGAGGAGGGGGAGCGGGGAAGCGATAGTCGCGGCACGGGGAAGCATCCCAAGCAGTAGCCGCAGTGCGAGAGAAATTAACCCGCTGGCGCCCCCTTACAGTATGGTGGCCGGCGCCCTGTGCGACCGCACGGGTCGCACGTAGCTAAAGCCGGCTATGTCCACAATTATAAACCTGTAGATGCTGTCAGCCAAGGCCAACAGCACTACAGAGAAAAACTGTTTATAATCATAGTATTTGGACCCTGAGTGAGGCGGCTTCCGAACATGAATGTGCTTTCCATCAAGCGCCCTATGCAGTTTAGAAATTGGGTGGATTACAGATAACCATCGGCAAATCTTATCCAGTCTTCTGCCGTTGGCTGTGGCATCACCGTCTCTCTGGCTAGACGCCAGAATGCCTCGCAAGTCACCCGGATAATACGAGAGATGGTGGTGTTCCCCAGCAGAAACTCAAAGTGTAGAGAGGCAAAGGAGTTCCCTGTTGCCAGAAATCTGAAAATTAAAAAAAACACAAACATGAGTATTTTCAAAAAGGGGCCATTTACGTTAATGCTAGCTGTATCAGGGTGACATGGCGGGTTTTTGGAAAGGGGTCATTTACGTTAATGCTAGCTGTATTAGGGTGACATGGCGGGTTTTTGGAAAGTGTCATTTACACTAATGCTAGCTGTATCAGGGTGACATGGTGGGTTTTTGTAAAGGGGTCATTTACGTTAATGCTAGCTGTATCAGGGTGACATGGTAGTTTTTTTTTTAAAGGGGGCATTTACTTTAATGCTAGCTGTATCAGGGTGATATGGCGGGTTTTTGGAAAAGGGACATTTACTTTAATGCTAGCTGTATCAGGGTGACATGGCGGGATTTTGGAAAGGGGTCATTTAAATTAAAGAGGCTCTGTCACCAGATTACAAGTGGTCTATCTCCTACATTACAGCAGTGTTTTTTATTTAGAAAAACGATCATTTTTGATGGAGTTATGACCTGTATTAGCTTTATGCTAATGACTTTCTTAATGGACAACTGGGCGTGTTTTACTTTTTGACCAAGTGGGCGTTGTGGAGAGAAGTGTATGACGCTGACCAATCAGTGACCAATCAGCGTCATACACTTATCTCCATTCATTTACACAGCTCATAGTGATCTAGGTAGATGTAATGTCCGTGGCTGCGGGCCGTCAGCTCCAATCTCCTCCTGACAGCCGAGGCCACGAGTCGGCAAGCGCTGGCCCCAGCCTCCTCCTCAGGAGACGCCAGCGCTCGCGTCCACTCACCACAGCTGGATCCCGTAAGATGCACGTACACGCTCGTGCCAGCTCTTAAAGGGGCAGCGCGCGCACCGGACTTCTGATGAACTTGAACCCGTGAGTACCCTGGACTATAAGAGGGCTCCAGTCCCCTGCTTCTATGCCTGAGCGTTGTTGATGTTTCCTAAGTTTGTCTATGTGATGGCCTTCTAGTGTTTTCCTGTTCCTGTTCCCAGCATTCCATACTATCCTGGTCGAGCACTGTGCTGTGCCAAAGTCAGGTCGTGCTGTATCCCACGTCTGACCTGCTTCACCTCGCCTGATGTCTACCTGCTGCCTAGTTCAAGCCGAGCCTGCCTTGCTGCTGTCCGAGCTGACACAGGTACCTATACGAACTATAGACTTTGGCCAGCTGCCTTATCAGCTGCCAAGGCGGTACGGCCCAGTGGGTCCACAGACCCTTTGTGACAGTACGCTCAGGCCATGGACCCCGCTGGTCGATTCAAGACTATGACTATGTCTCAAGAAATGCGGGCGGATATGCTAGACCTCCGGTCTCGACAGGACCAACTCCTCCAGGCGTTGAACATTCTTGCACAAGTAGGACGCACAAGCTGCCATTCCTCCTACTACACCTCCTGGCAGTGTTGATCATCAGACTACACCTCTTGGCAGTGTTTCTTTGCCACTTCCTGACCACTATGATGGTGAAGCAAGTACCTGTCGTGGATTTCTGAATCAGTGCCAGATCCACTTCAGCCTGTATAATAGGACATTTTCGTCTGATGGTGCAAGGGTCGCTTTCATCATCTCTCTCCTCACTGGCAAGGCTCTTGCATGGGCGAACCCTATCTGGGTGAGACAAGGATCAGAGACCCGTGACTTCCAAGCCTTCGTTCGGACTTTTCGTATGGTGTTTGAGGAGCCTGGTCGGGTCTCATCTGCAGCGGCTTCTTTGATTAACCTTCGCCAAGGAGACACCTCTGTGAGTGAGTACGCCATCCACTTCCGCACCCTGGCGGGAGAACTGTTATGGCACAATGAGGCCCTGGTGGCTGCATTCTGGCATGGATTGGCTCCTAAAATTAAGGACGAACTTGCCGCTTGGTATCTGCCGTCTGCCCTGGATGACCTCATCCTTCTGTCTGCCCGGATATACAGATCCGAGAACGCCTCCAAGAGGTTCGACGGGAGGGAGTCCTTCCCAGTCTGGCTCCTACTTTGCAGCAACCCCATCTGTCCTCAGATGTCGATCCTCCTAAGGAGTCTGTGATAATGGACCAGTGTAAGTTATCCACCCAGGAGAGGCAACGTAGACACACTTCTGGCCTCTGTCTTTATTGCGGCCTTGGTGGCCATCTTGTGCGCCTGTGTCCCCAAAGATCCCAAAGCCTAGGATTGCTAGGAGTGACAAACTTGGGTAAGACTGGACTTCCGTCTAAATTGTCCATTCCAGTGACCATAGTGTCCGGTGAGAGAACGCATCAGGCCTTTGCGTATCTGGACTCTGGATCCACTGCTAATTACATCCGTAGAGACCTGGTGGACCTTCTGTAATTACCAACCACCCCTCTGGAGAGCCCGTTGACTGTTGCTTCAGTAAATGGACTACCTCTACCAGACCCAATTATAGCTGTGACCAAGCCGCTGAGGCTCCAAGTAGGGGCTCTTCACTCCGAACTTCTGTCGTTCTATGTCCTATTCAAAGCTGTAAACCCCGTGCTGCTGGGCCTGCCTTGGCTCCGACTGCATGCCCCAGTCCAGGACTGGAATTCTGGAGAGGTTCTCCAGTGGGGTCCTGAGTGTCAAAGCCGTTGCCTGGTGCAGATTCGTTCAGTTCATCCTTCTCTGCCTCGGTCATTGGCAGGATTGCCGAGTCATTATGCTGCATTTTCGGACGTCTTCAGCAAGAGAGAGTCGGAGCGTATGACTGCCCTATTGAACTGATTCCTGGCGCATCCCTTCCCGGTGGTAAGGTATATCCACTCTCCTTGCCAGAGACATTGTGCATGTCCGCCTATGTGAAAGAGAACTTGGAGAGGGGCTTCTTACGAAAGTCTTCCGCCCCAGCAGGATACTAAACCGGGTACTAAACGTAAGAATACTAATAATAGATTTAACTCCTCTAAACGAAGTACGGTGCAAACCAGATCCAACACAAAATGCCATTCTCATCAGAATGCCACTACTTCCTCACACTCTGCCTCACTATCATCTTTCTCAGTACCTGTTGTATCAGCTACTTCAAGTGTACCTCTAACCCCCCGTGCAACTGGCACTGGTTCAAGTCAAACATCTCTAGTAAGCAAATGCCCTACGGGCAATACGACCCACACAAGTGGCCCACTCAACACCTTTCCTTTTTTAGGAATCACGAATCCACGGTGGAATCTGACCTAACAGCAGTACTATCTATGTCTCTAACCCATATTGAGAGTGATCAAATGCAAGTGTTTAATATTTCCTCTGTTCAGTTAAATAATTCTCAATTGACACTTCTACGCAGGGGTCTATCCTTTACCCCCACTCCATTGTATGATGAGTTTACCTGGACCAAGGACGTGAACCTATTTGCCAGAAAAGTGGCCTTATATAAATACTTTAAAAATAATACCCTGAATATGGGAGGAACTGACAGTACAGAACAGAATACACTGAGAGATCTTGAAACTCTCCTATATGAAAATGAATTTGGACCCATTACAGCAGTTGGTCCCTTCTCCTCATTACGTCCTAAGTCCAGGCTTACCCCACCATTTTCACAATATGCCCATATAGACGTTTTTGTCAAGCTAGTATGTGCTGACTTGAAGAAAATCAGACCAGATAAAAAAAGAGCATTAGCTAATCTCAGTGAAATGGAAAGAATAGCATTGGACGAATTGTGTCACAATGATAGAATAACCATAAAACCCTCCGATAAAGGGGGCAACATTGTGGTCATGGACCAGGATGACTATGTTGCCATGGTCCATAGACTGTTAGATGACACCACTACATATATGATCCTTGAGAAAAATCCGACTGATCTGTTCCTCAGTGCATTATACACGTTACTTGATGTAGCCAAGACACAGAATATGATTAGTAATGAAGAATTCAAACGCATCTATAACCCTACTCCTACACTAGCGACATTCTACGCACTGCCGAAAATCCACAAGATGTCTCGCCCAATAACGGGTCGACCAATCGTGTCTGGCAATGATAGTCTTACCCAAGGCATTAGTATGTACTTGGATGAAATCCTTTCGCCATTTGTCACCTCCCTGCCTTCATTTCTAAGGGACACGAAGGATACCATCAACAGGATCCAGGAGATTCATGTGACCTCTTCTACATTTATTGCCAGTATAGATGTAGAATCACTTTATACTAATATCCAACACCAATTTGGCCTCACAGCAGTTGCACATTTTTTGGGTACCAAGGGAGTTCAATTTCATGCTCATAACAAATTCCTACTATCACTACTCCGGTTTCTTCTCACTCACAATTATTTTTTATTTGATCACAAATTTTATTTGCAGACCAAAGGAACAGCTATGGGCACTGTTTGTGCACCTACCTATGCAAACCTATTTTTGGGGTGGTGGGAGGATACCTTGGTCTTCACTGACACTTTAGCTTCATACACTTGTCACATCCTGTTCTGGGGGAGATATATTGATGATATTCTCCTCCTATGGGATGGGGACCTAAACACATTTCACGACTTCATGCACACACTCAATTCTAATCATATAGGCATGAAATTTACCCACGTCATTCATAAAAAGGAGATCATCTTTTTGGACCTAAAAATCTCTCTGGATCCTGCTGGTGGTATCCACACGGATATCTCACGTAAACCAACGTCCACTAATAGCCTGCTGCACTGGGACAGTTATCACCCCCCTGCCTTAAAGAAGGGAATCCCAATAGGGCAATATCTCCGTGCCAAACGTAACTGCTCGGATGAGCAGTCTTTTGAATTGGAGTGTAGTGGGCTTTTCACTAAGTTTTTGGCACGTGGATATCCCAAAAAATGGCTACACAAAGCGTATGCCAGAGCGAGAGCCACTGATAGAAGAGATCTATTATGTGAACGTAAATCCGTTACTGATCAACAATTAACAGTCACTGGCAAATCTGCTGTAATGACCAGTGTAAGATGCATTGGGACCTTTGATACTGGCTCCAAACAGGTTCGTGATATTCTTGAACGTCACTGGCCGGTTCTCCTGGCAGACCCTGACTTACAGGGTGTTGTTCCTTCCACACCAAACATCACATATCGAAGAGGTAGAAATCTACGTGACTATCTGGTGCATAGTCATCATTCTGGAGTGATTTCTGTGTCAAATAATTGGCTGAAGACATCGGTCACTGGTTCTCATCCATGTGGCCGATGTTCTTTTTGCCACTTAATGGCTACTACAAAAGAATTTACCAATCCACTTGATAACAGATCCTATCGGATTAAACAATTTATTAACTGCCGTAGCAAGGGAGTTATTTACATAGCCAGCTGCTCTTGTCCTAAGTTATATGTAGGGAAGACAATACAAGAATTACGGAGGAGAATTTCTAAACATCTAAGCACTATAAACCAAAAAGAGGATACACCACTGTCTAGGCACATCCGTCTTGTACATGATGGGGACATTCGCTCCTTGAAATTCTGGGGCATTACGCAAGTCAAACTTGGCCCTAGAGCAGGTAACCTTGACCGCAAGTTGTTACAGGAGGAGGCACGTTGGATCCATCGCCTTGGATCTCTCAGCCCAGGAGGCCTCAATGAGGGATTTACGTTTGCTGCTTTTCTGTGAATCCTACACGTTACCCAAACACTGGAACTATACTTCAGTTTGTGTGATTATTCTGGTACTGTACTGACAATGTAGTCATTAAACTCTTTATAATCTGCCTTACTATCCACATTTCTTATATGAATATACTACTATCAATCATACTTAGTATTTGCTTCAGGTACCCCCCAGGCTACAGCTTGGTAAGCGACATAGCGGCGGTTTGAATATTTTGATCAATTATAACTCACTGCGTTTCTTTATGAGTCACTTTGATAGCAACTGACTCTGAATGCTTGGTCTCTACTAAGCCCGATGAGTGTAATATCTCATACCTTTTATCTATCCATAGATATTATTGTATTATTCTGTATACTACTTATATCGCTGTCTGACATAAATGGCATTCTTACTATGCCGTTCTGGTACACCTTTGCGCGTATATCTCTGGTATTTCAGCGTGTATACTAATTTGCAATGCCTATCATGAATCTGCTCATTTTGATTTACCCTAGTTTATTAGCGCATTGATCTATTAGTCCACTGATAACCTTCCCAGATCACAGTAACATCTTTTGTGCTGCTTACAGTAATTGTAACATCACCTTTAATCACCTCACAGCGCCAGCGTGTTAAATTGTATTATTATTGTATCACTCTGTTCACATTGTGCGTTTGTGCACCGTTTTACAAACTCTCTAGTAAACTTTTTTTTTATTTTTTTATTTTTATTTTTTTTTTTTTTTAAATAAAATTGTATTATTATTGTATCACTCTGTTCACATTGTGCGTTTGTGCACCGTTTTACAAATTCTCCAGTAAACCTTTTTTTTTTTTTTTTTTTTTGTAATTTTTTTTTTTTTTTTTTTTTTTTTGTAATTTATTTTTTGCATAGTAGCAGTGTCCCGATACTGTGTATAGCGATTATCTTGCTGTCCGGCATATACGGCATTCTGATTCAGTCATGCCAGTACACCAGTGTGTCTGTCTCCGTGTGTAGACTCGTACACTTATCTACAGTGTCCATGATAACTCTGCCTATTATGTCTTTCTACTCTATAAACGTATTGATCTATAAGCCCACTAATAACTTCTTTAGATCATAGTAATATTGTTGTGCCGCTCACAGCAACTATAATATCGTCTTTAATCAGGGCACAGCGTTTGTACCTAGAATGGTACTATTACTAATCACATTCGTTACTATCCCATCACTTTTCTCACTTTGTGCCTCTGTGCACTTATCTATAAACTCATCGGTGACCTCTTTCTTGTATTATAGTAATGTTATAATTATATGTACAGCGATTACCATCAAGCAGCCTGGTGTGCTTGTGCACTTGAGTGCTGTTCATTGGTGGCATCTAACTAGTAAGTGATTGGTGGTAGAATCTGTCAATCAACGGAGGAGGAGGCTCGGTCCTCTATTCCTCCTTGGATAGGCTATCGACTGATTGTGGACACATGTTCAGCTAGTTGCAGTGAATACTTAATGAGACTGACACCGCCGCTCGCTGTCATTGGCCCCGATACCCCTGAGGACGCTACATCGTAGCGAAACATGTCGGGGGGGCTTCTACCTTTATTTTAATAATTGTCCTATTGACACCTTTGGATCTAACTAATAACTAGCGCTCTGTGGTTGTGGTACTTAACCCTTTCTAGACAGAGCTCTTACGTCTGGCACTGTGCTAATTGCTGTCAGAAATGGACATTAACTTTTAAATTTCATGTAGTCTGTCCTTGTTGCAAATTGAATAAAGACTTTTTTATTTTATTTTTACTCTTTAATAATGGTTGGAAAACAGGGCTTATTTCTGCCGGCAGGCAGCCTTTTTTGAATTTAACTGTTGCACGCCCACCAACTATTGAGGTCCGCTCCATTGTATTTTTTGCTGGGCCTGCCTTGGCTCCGACTGCATGCCCCAGTCCAGGACTGGAATTCTGGAGAGGTTCTCCAGTGGGGTCCTGAGTGTCAAAGCCGTTGCCTGGTGCAGATTCGTTCAGTTCATCCTTCTCTGCCTCGGTCATTGGCAGGATTGCCGAGTCATTATGCTGCATTTTCGGACGTCTTCAGCAAGAGAGAGTCGGAGCGTATGACTGCCCTATTGAACTGATTCCTGGCGCATCCCTTCCCGGTGGTAAGGTATATCCACTCTCCTTGCCAGAGACATTGTGCATGTCCGCCTATGTGAAAGAGAACTTGGAGAGGGGCTTCTTACGAAAGTCTTCCGCCCCAGCAGGAGCCGGGTTCTTCTTTGTCAAAAAGAAAGATGGCTCTCTTCGTCCTTGTATCGACTACCGAGGTCTCAACCAGATCACGGTGAAGAATATATATCCTTTGTCACTGATCTCTGAACTGTTTGATCGTATACGTGGTGCCAAGATTTTTTCCAAACTAGACCTGCGTGGGGCTTACAACCTAGTCCGGATTTGCCAGGGTGATGAATGGAAAACTGCATTTAAAACCCGTGATGGACACTATGAGTATCTAGTAATGCCCTTCGGCCTGTGTAATGCTCCTGCGGTCTTCCAGGAGTTTGTTAATGACATTTTCCGTGACCTCCTCTATGTTTGTGTGGTAATCTACCTTGATGACATCTTGATTTTTTCTCCAGATACTATGACGTATCAGAGACATGTCCATCAAGTTCTGCTGCGGTTAAGGGAGAATCATCTGTACGCCAAGTTGGAGAAGTGCGTGTTTGACTGAGATGCTCTACCCTTCCTGGGCTACATCGTCTCGAATCGAGGTCTTGAGATGGATCCTGTAAAAGGGCTCTATATACATATAAATATAATATATATATATATATATATATATGCACACTTCCTTACTACACACTCATCCACGTGTGTACAAGGGCTGGTATAATAGCTGGGTTTCACCTACTTGGTCGCCCACTATTACTACCGCCTTTATAATCAGGGTCACTAGGGTTATGCCTAGTTCCCCTACCTTTTCCTTATACTAACGTTGATCTAATTGCTTTAGCGGCTACTCAAGGGAATAGGACCGTACAATAAATACAATTGTATAGTAAATAAAGGGTAATATTTATTACTAACAATAATCACACTTACATATAAAATACACCAAACTAAACACAGAACACAGTAACTGATCACAGTATAGTATCAGTATACCCCAATACACATAACACGTTAATATATACTGAGTATACTCACACTATACGTAGTACAGTATAAACACGGTATCCTATGTTATGCCTCCACCCACATACCTAAACATACACATGAATACAGTTACGTTACAATCCAATACACGCTCACTATTTCTGTATCACTCCCTCCTAATATAGCTTTCCCTATACTCTAAGGGTTAATAGCAAGGGTTACCAGGGACAGCAGGAGGATAAAGGGTTAACTTAGGAAAGGGTTAAAGTAAGGAGGGGGAGAACATAACGTGTAGCTGCTGCTACACGTGGATACTTAGCAGTCCATGTGGTACAAGTTGGTGTGGTCTCTCAGCAAGGGCCATGAGCAGGCCAGGAGGGAAGAGGAGACCCTTAGTGGAGTTGGGGAGCAGGAACAAGAGAGTGAGCTTTGGGAAAGATTGTCCTTTTAAACCTCCCCGTGCACTCCTGTGTGACCTCACAGGCTCATGCACGTGAAAGGGAGGGGCCTGGGCCACATGGAATACCATTATCTAATAGGGGGATGGGTATACACCTTTCTGGAGGGACAAATCTATATATTTCTACACTCACATGTATATAGATAGAAATACATAAAACACTTCCCTTTACAATCCCCCTGTTGTCGGGAACACGACAATGAAATTTGTGGAAGTGTTTGTTCTGTATTACCCCCTCAACCTTGTTACTGGTAATGGTCGTAGATGGAATGAAGTATACTATTGGACCTAGATACGTGACATCAGCTAGCTCCTCAAGGACACCTTCCCGCCAGTCCTCCGACTCTGGAGTCTAGTGTCAAAAATAAAAGAAACCTCACAGTTCATAGAATGAAGTTGAAATGAAATCTCTTAGTCCATAGAACGAAGCCTCAAGGTCCATAGAACGAGGTTGAAACAAAAGCTTCAAAGTCCATAGAACTCAGTCTCAAAGTCGATTGAAACTCCAAGTCTCTATCCTTGATCTTCTTTCTTGGATCTTGATTGAAACTCCAAGTCTCTATCCTTGATCTTCTTCTTTCTTGGATCTTGATCTTTCTTATAAATCTTTTCCACTTTAGCGGCGTCAGCAGGTCTTTTAGCGGCCGATCCCATTTGAGCATGCCAACCCGTGTAAGGCTACTTGTGCCCTCACACGGTCAGCCTTGGAATGGCTTAGCCCGCCTTCCGACAACCTTTGTACGCAGTCCGTTATCTTTCCAAAACTTTTCAGTATCTTGATTGAAGACGAAACAATCTTTGTGGGCCGATATCCATGTCTCTATCATGGCAGGTTAACATCCCCGAGGAGGAGATGATGTCTTAGTACCCAGGAATCTACTGTGGGGTGGAGCATCGCCTTCCATTTCCCCTCTAACATTCAATCCATCATCGTATTGACCATACCAGTTCTCAGGTTGAGGTAGCAAATACCTACCAGGGTGTGTGTGTACCTTACCTGTCCCTAAGGGTTCCTACACACTACCCACTCATACATACAAAATGTAAAATAATCAAACATACAAAAATATTCCGCCCTAAACCATAGGTATATGTACATATAGAGATTCATGCTCAACTAGCATCTCTCACTACTCCTCTATAAACACGTGAAAGGTACACATGTAAATGGGGTGACTACAGGCTGTAAATATATGTCCGCCTACATGTACATACTCACTAGCTGTGGGACGGGCACGTCCTCACTGAGTATACCTATGTTGCGGACACATATCTACACCTAGAATGTCTATATGTACACCTTGAAAGTTTTTGTACGATACATTGATACATATTACATTACACAAATATACATAAACTTGACGATTACGGGTCGCAGGACAGTATCGGTGTTATGTCCAAGTTCATGCTTTTACGCCTGACCTAATTTACTTGGTCGGCAAGTCCTTTCACCCATCAGTACTATCACAGGGTGGATGAGCAGGTTGAAGAAGAAAATTGCTTTGGGGTTGTAGCCAAACAGGCTCCCCCATCAGGACACCTCTGAGTCTCTTTTCAGGGAATGGGATGGAGGCTCGATTCTCAGACTCTTTAAGCTCCTCCACGATATCCTCTTCCTCACTGAACTCAGGATCATCTGGAGTCTTATAGGAGCATCTGAGCGGATATCGAGCCTCTACTCAGGGGTGACTGGAGTTCTTCTGTTCTGCTACATCGATACCTGTGATAAATCAAAAAGGTACAATGCTCCTTGGAGGAGTATTCCTCTTCTGGTGCAATTAGTCGCACAGATGGTGTGGTAAACATATTTCACTCGGTACCAACCCCAATACCATTGACCCATGTATCTTAAGCTTGAAGAGGGTATTGGGTTGACCTTCATGTCACAGGTCCCCTCAGTATCTCAACACTGGTGTCTAAGCACCCGGTCCTAACTACCTTGGCAGAGGATCGCATCCTCCTCCTTTCAACATCCATCTGTACAGACAGATATGGATGGCTGCCCTTATAGGTTAGGATATCTGAGGGGAGCTGTAGATGATGTACCATTTTGTGGATCTTCACAATTCTCATGTTTGTGGAACTATATCCCCATCTTACCAAACCCATTATCTTAAAATCAAGATATGGGTGTAATGCCAGGGTAACCTCCCCCTGTCAACCTTTCCTAAAGGACCACTGCAGTTAAACACAAAGGAATCAGCCATTTGTTCGCTGTTTTTAATTGCACTCGCATTAGGCCTCAGATGGAGTTGTGATACCTGTCTGAACCCCCCAGGTCTAGGTGCACAGAATAACATACAACACTACACTGTGAATTTATGTTATCTGTTTGCACTGCTCAACCTGAGTTCACAGTATAATAACAACTTCAACGTTATCCTAATAGAGAGCAATTAAAACATTTTGCGATTATAGATGTAAATGTATTATCATCTTGAATTTCAAGGTCTAGGTGCGCAGCATAACATAACACTATAAGTGAACTTAAGTTACCTGTCCGTACCTCTATACCTAATATAAGTTCACAGAACAAGCAAATACATCACTATTCATTGGCTGGTTCTTCAGTTGTATTCCTGGAGTGGTTTTCTAATTATGCATTATAAATACAGGCAACACCCATATAGTATAAATACATATTACTGATAACTAGGGATATACCACAATAGAATCTGTAAAGGAGCCACAAAAGAAAACACAACGACAACAAAAGAAATGTGAACAAACAAGAGAGCATACAGGAAAAGGGAGACCATAAACACACCTTACAGACAAAGAGATAACACTCAAAGAGGCTCTGTCAATTATGGCCTACTTAAAATTCACACCTGAATTCCAAACCAGTTGTGGTTCGTTATTCAGTTCTTTGAACACATGGTTTAGCAAATGTGTGGGGGAGATACTCATGTAGCCATTTTGTCCTTTCCTATAGTCACAATTTGATGTAATGTGGCCATTTTCTACTGTTTCATTACTAGGCTTTCCACGGTTGCTCATACCATGGCAGTTTCTAGCAATATGTCCCATCTGACCACATTTAAAACATTTAACAGGACCACATTGCTTAGTACCCAAAGACTTGCAGTACTTTGCAATATGGCCTGAGCCGGCACATGCAAAACATTTAACAGTACATGCTCTGCTGTACTTAGGGTAGTCACCAGTGCATGATCTCTTAAAGTTCTGCATGGCTAGGGCCGCACTTCTGACTATCGTACGCTTACATTTGTGTAACACTTTCGTAACAATGTTACCTTTAGGATTCCGGATGGGATCACGATTCGGGACATCTGATCCATCACTCTTTCTACTCCCCCCTTTTTGCCCTGTAGAGGGCAAACTTACAGCAGAATCAGGCCTTGAAAAAGACAAGGCCGGTAACATTTTTGAGAAATCTTTTATGATGTTTTGCATACTGGCAACCAATTGTGACCTAGCAGCAAGCTCATCATTTAACTTGGCAATGATCGCATCCGTAGATGCCGCCTTATCCTTAAACGCATTGATCACAGCATAAGACCCAGTCAGCTGTGCATCAATATCATCACCACGATTTTTCAAAACTATCACCTGCGATTCCAGCATGCAAATTTGCTTATCTCTATCAATGTTACATTGAGCATTCTCTGCCAGTTGTGTCTGCAAAGCAGAAACCTGCTTCACATTGTTGACACAACATTGGCAGGGAAGATTTGGGGAATCACTCTTCGTTTCTGAGTGATCAGGCTTCCACGTCTCTTCATAAACACATATCAGTTTAGCCAGCATGTGGAGCCTTTTGGAGGTTTTGTTAAAAACACTCCTCTTGCTTATGCACATCTTATCATGCGCATAAGCCTCATCCAGCAGAGTGGACCACAGCATTCCTGCTGACTTGTATGTAGTGGGGGGTACAGGGTTGAATGAACTTTGTTTAGAAAGTTTTTTAAGTGTGGAGAAATCCATACTTACTCTATCAGAAGTCCTCTTGGTTACTGCAGAAGCTCAATCAGCACACCGCAAAGCAAAATAAAAACGTTAATACCTTAGAAAAACAAAACAAAAAACAATAGGTTCGCTGTTCTCAGTTGTATCCTGTATTAAGCCTTAAATAAAATTGTGTTACTCGTCCAAACTTCAAGGTCTGGGCGCACAGCATAACATAACACTTCACTGTGTAAGTATGTTATCAGTACATGCCTCACCGCCTATCTTAGTTCACGCTATAACACAATTTTATTGTACAAAACACAGAAATAAATTGAAACCAGTTCGGGCCTTGGCTCGCCAAATGTAAGAGGGCTATATATAAAATATATATACACATATAGCCTCCTGGCTGGCTCGCCAAATGTAAAAGGGCTCATATAAAGGAAATGTAAAAGGGCTATATATAATATATAACTATAAATATAATAATATATCTATATATGCTCACTTACTACACACTCATCCACATGTGTACAAGGGCTGGTATAATAGCTGGGTTTCACCTACTTGGTCGCCCACTATTACTACCCCCTTTATAATCAGGGTCACTAGGGTTATGCCTAGTTCCCCTACCTTTTCCTTATACTAACGTTGATCTAATTGCTTTAGCGGCTACTCAAGGGAATAAGACCGTACAATAAATACAATTGTATAGTAAATAAAGGGTAATATTTATTACTAACAATAATCACACTTGCATATAAAATACACCAAACTAAACAGAACACATTAACCGATCACCAAATAGTATCAGTATACCCCAATACACATAACACGTTAATATATATTGAGTATACTCACACTATACGTAGTACAGTATAAACACGATATCCTATGTTATGCCTCCACCCATATACCTAAACATACATATGAATACAGTTACGTTAAAATACAATACACGCTCACTATTTCTGCTCGCTCCCTCCTAACATAACTTTCCCTATACTCTAAGGGGTATATAGTAGGGTTACCAGGGGCAGCAGGAGGATCAAGGGGACAGCAAGGGTTAACTCAGGGAACTCAGGGGTTAACTCAGGGAAACAAGGGTATACAATAACAAGGGGTTAACTCAGGGAGCAGGTAAGTGGTGGGAAAGGTTTAAAGCTTAGGGTGTATGGGGAGAAGATACTTAGCATGGGATCCAAGTTGATGAGTTGGTGTGTCTTCAGGGAGGCAGGAGAAGACCAGGAGGGAAGTGGAGTCCTTTGGTGGAGTTGGGGAGCAGGAACAAGAGAGTGAGCTTTGGGAAAGATTGTCCTTTTAAACCTCCCCGTGCACTCCTGTGTGACCTCACAGGCTCATGCACGTGAAAGGGAGGGGCCTGGGCCACATGGAATACCATTATCTAATAGGGGGATGGGTATACACCTTTCTGGAGGGACAAATCTATATATTTCTACACTCACATGTATATAGATAGAAATACATAAAACACTTCCCTTTACAGATCCTGAGAAGGTAAAGTCTGTCCTAGAATGGCCAGGCCCTCAAGGCTTGAGGAGGGCCATACAGCGATTTTTGGGATTCGCCAATTTTTACAGGCAATTTATTCCAAACTTCTCCTCACTGACTTCTCCCATCCCTAACCTCACTAAGAAGGTTATGAACGCCAAGAGGTGGACTCCCGAGGCAGAGTCCGCATTCAATAGCCTGAAGAGTGCCTTCACGTCAGCCTCTGTCCTCCATCATCCAGATTTCTCTCTGCAGTTCTCGTTGGAGGTGGACGCATCCTCTGTCAGTGCTGGTGCACTCCTGTTCCAGAGAGGTCCCATGGGCAAGTCAAGGGTATGTGGATATTTCTCTAAGTTCATCTCTTAAGCAGAACGCAACTGCTCGATTGGGGATCGGGAGTTACTGGCCATCAAATTGGCTCTGGAAGAGTGGAGACATCTACTAGAGGGCGCAGCTCATCCGATCCTAATTTTTACAGACCACAAGAATTTGACCTACCTCCAGACGGCCCAATGGCTGAACCCTTGTCAGGCCAGGTGGTCACTGTTCTTTACCAGGTTCCAGTTTGAGCTACATTATCGCCCGGCCGATAAGAATGTGAGGGTCGATGCCTTGTCCAGGTCTTTCGAGATGGAAGACACCATGGAAATTCCACAGATCATCATGATCCGTCTTGCATTAGCTCTTTCAAACCCCTGCAAGTTGGGGACATTCCTCCAGGGAGGACTTTTGTGCGCCTGGCTGATCGTGGAAGAATCCTCCACGGGGGACACGCCTCTAGACTGGCAGGTCACGCGGGGGTCCATAAGACCCGGGATCTGATTGCTTGTCATTTCTGGTGGCCCACGCTGCCCAAGGACATTATGGACTTTGTTTCTTCCTGTTCTGTATGTGCAGCCAACAAGACCTGCTGGTCTGCTCCAGCCATTGCCTGTGCCAAATGCTCCCTGGCAGCATATAGCTATGGACTTTATTATGGATCTGCCTCTCTCTGCTTGTGTCAGTGCTGTCTGGGTGGTGGACCGATTTTCGAAGATGGCCCACTTCGTTCCTCTGACCGGTCTTCCTTCTGCTCCTCAGCTGGCCAAGCTGTTCATCCAACACATCTTCCGCCTGCACGGCTTGCAGCAGCATATTGTGTGTGATCGGGGGGTTCAGTTTACCTTGAAGTTCTGGAGAGCCCTCTGCGGACTCCTCGGTGTGAAGTTGGACTTTTCATCAGCCTACCATCCTCAGTCCAATGGTCAGGTCAATCAGATCTTGGAGAACTACCTACGCCACTTCGTCTTCAAGCAGCATGATGACTAGGTGCTGTTGCTCCCATGGGTTGAATTCTCCTACAATAATCACACCAGCGAGTCTACAAGGAATACACCGTTCTTCATTGTCTAAGGCCAGCACCCACAAATTCCTCTCCAGATGCCCGATACTTCCGAGGTACCAGCAGCTGACTCCGCTTTTAGAGACTTCCTGCAGATCTGGCAGCAGACTCGATCCTCCATCCTAATGGCAGTCGACCGCATGAAATGGAAGGCGGACACAAGGAAAAGAGAACCTCCTCAGTTTCTTCCTGGCACAAAGTTCTGGCTGTCTTCTAGGAATATCCGACTATGGGTGCCATCGTGCAAATTTTCTCCTAGGTTCCTCGGACCATTCGAGATCCTGCAGCAGATCAACCCTGCCGCCTACAAGCTTTGGCTGCCTCCTACCCTCAGGAACCCAACTACTTCCATGTCTCCCTCCTGAAACCGGTGCTTCTGAACTGCTATACCAAGACTCCTAGCCCTGCGGTTGCCTCCAGCGGGCCTTCGGACACCTTTGCAGTTAAGAAGATCTTGGACACCAAGAAAGTGAGAGGAAAAACTTTTTATTTGGTGGATTGGATGGGGTTTTGTCCTGAAGAGAGAACCTCAATGCCCCTACTCTTCTGAAAAAGTTTCTCTCTCGCTCTGATCCCAAGAAGAGGGGGTGTGAGAGGTGGGATACTGTAATGTCCGTGGCTGCGGGCCGTCAGCTCCAATCTCCTCCTGACAGACGCAGCCATGAGTCGGCAAGCGCTGGCCCCAGCCTCCTCCTCAGGAGACGCCAGCGCTCGCGTCCACTCATCTCAGCCGGATCCCGTAGGGTGCACCGGACTTCTGATGAACATGAACCCGTGAATACCCTGGACCATAAGAGGGTTCCAGTCCCCTGCTTCTATGCCTGAGCGTTGTTGATGTTTCCTAAGTTTGTCTATGTGATGGCCTCCTAGTGTTTTCCTGCTCCTGTTCCTGTTCCCAGCATTCCATACTATCCTGGTCGAGCACTGTGCTGTGCCAAAGTCGTGTCATGCTGTATCCCACGTCTGACCTGCTTCACCTCGCCTGATGTCTACCTGCTGCCTAGTCCAAGCCGAGCCTGCCCTGCTGCTGTCCAAGCTGCCACAGGTACCTATACGAACTATAGACATTGACTGTGCCCTGTTGGCCAGCTGACTTACCGCCAAGGCGGTACAGCCCAGTGGGTCCACAGACCCTTCGTGACACTAGATCACTATGTGCAGTCACTTACTCACATATTAACTTTACTGACGTGTCCTGACAGTGAATAGACATCACAACCAGTCAGGATGTGATGTCTATTCAGAATCCTGACACTTCGGTAATGTTTGTGGGAGATTTACAGCATAGCAAGCGTAATACGCTGTAAACTGTCATTTAAAACGCCCACTTGGTCAAAAAGTAAAACACGCCCAGTTGTCCATTAAGAAAATAATTAGCATAAAGCTAAAATAGGTCAGAACTCCGACAAAAATTATTGTTTTTCTAAATAAAAAAAACTGCTGTAATCTACATTGCAGTGCCGATCATATTATGTAGAAGATAGGGCACTTATAATGTGGTGACAGAGCCTCTTTAATGCTAGCTGTATCGGTGTGACATGGCGGGTTTTTGGAAAGGGGGTATTTACATTACCTTAAAGTGACGATCAGTCTTCAGGAGAAATGCAGCGCGTCATATATGTGTCCAGGAGAGTGATTCCAGGACGCACAGTCTCCAGCAGATAATCAAAGGTGCTGATTGACATACTGCAGAAATTTTGGCATTTTTTCAGGGTGCTGCCGCAGGTCACGGTAGAGGGTATAGAAATGCCCTTCAGAAGCCCGTTGCGAGACAATGGGATGAACCCAATACCTCCTACTCCTCCTCGGTTCTTCTTCAAGCATAGCAGATTGCTGTCCAAAGCACTGAGAAAGAAGCCAGGCTAAAAGGACACGGTCAACTGGTTTGGAGCACATCTTTTATGTCAAAAAGTCTCAAGAAACCAAAGCAAGCCAAGCAGAGGAATCTCAAACTGTTCTCTATGCTCTGAAAGCTACAGAAATCAGCGCCAAAACGATCATGTGACATTCCTATGGGTGTTCCCTGTAATATGTGACAAGTTCAAGTTAACTTTAATACATTCCGTTCTTTTAACGGACCGTTTCAAACGGAAGCACAACGTCCGTTAAAAACGGAACAACGGAACGCAGGCGGAGTGACAACGGAAACCACACGGAAGACATAACGGACACACGGATCTGTTTTAAACGAACGTGAAAACACTATATGAGAGAGTAGCACTATATGCAAGAAGGGGGAAGCGCTGTGTAACACTATATACAAGAGGGGGAGCGCTGTGTAGCACTATATACCAGAAGGGGGTAAGCACTGTGTAGCACTATATACAAGAAGGAGGGGGGAATCGCTGTGTAGCACTATATACAAGAAGGGGGAGCGCTGTGTAGCACTATATAGAAGAAAGGGGGAGCGCTGTGTAGCACTATATAAAGGAAGGGGGAGCGCTGTGTAGCACTATATACAAGAAGGGGGGGAAGCGCTGTGTAGTACTATATACAAGAAGGGGGAAGTGCTCTGTAGCACTATATACAAGAGGGGGGGACGCTGTGTAGCACTATATACCAGAAGGGGGAAAGCACTGTGTAGCCCTATATACAAGAAGGGGGAAGCGCTATGTAGCACTATATTCAAGAAGGGGGAAGCACTGTGTAGCACTATATACAAGAAGCGGGGGAAGCGCTGTGTAGCACTATATACAAGAAGGGGGAGCGCTGTGTAGCACTATATACAAGAAGGGGGAGCGCTGTGTAGCACTATATGTAAGAAGGGGGGGGATTGCAGTGCAGCACTGTATACAAGAGTGGGAGCACTGTGTAGCACTATATACAAGAAGGGGTGGAATCGCTGTGTAGCACTATATACAAGAAGGGGGGAGTGCTTTGTAGCACTATATACAAGAAGGGGGAGCGCTGTCTGGTACTATATACAAGAAGGGGAGCGCTGTGTAGCACTATATACAAGAAGGAAGGGGGGAATCGCTGTGTAGCACTATATACAAGAAGGGGGAGCGCTGTGTAGTACTATATACAAGAGCGGGGAGCGCTGTGTAGCACTATATACAAGAAGGGGGAACGCTGTGCAGCACTACATACAAGAAGCGCGGAAGCGTTATGTAGCACTATATACAAGAAGGAGTGGAAGCGGCGTGTAGCACTATATACAAGAAGGGGGAGCGCTGTGTAGCACTATATACAAGAAGGGGGAGCGCTGTGTAGCACTATATACAAGAAGGGGGAGCGCTGTGTAGCACTATATACAAGAAGGGGGAGCGCTGTGTAGCACTATATACAAGAATGGGGGGAAGCGCTGTGTAGCACTATATACAAAAGGGGGAGCGCTGTGTAGCACTATATACCAGAAGGGGGGAAGCACTGTGTAGCCCTATATACAAGAAGGGGGAAGCGTTGTGTAGCACTATATACAAGAAGGGGGAGCGCTGTGTAGCACTATATACAAGGGGGGAACACTGTGTAGCACTATATACAAGAAGGGGGAGCGCTGTGTAGCACTATATACAAGGGGGGAACACTGTGTAGCACTATATACGAGAGGAGAAGCGCTGTGTAGCACTATATACAAGGGGGAAGCGCTGTGTGGCACTATATACAAGGGAGGGGTGGTGCGGTGTGACATTATATACAAGGGGGAAGCGCTGTTGACACTATATACAATATATACCGCTTTTAAACATGCCATTATAAACCCATTATTGAAAAAACCAACACTTGACCCATCCAGCGCTGCCAACTACCGACCAGTCTCTAATCTGCCCTTCATCTCCAAACTCCTGGAACGCTTGGTCTACTCTCGCCTTATCCGCTATCTCTCTGCTAACTCCATTCTTGACCCCTTACAATCTGGTTTCCGCACTCACCACTCCACAGAAACTGCCCTTACTAAAGTCTCAAATGATCTCTTGGCGGCTAAATCGGACGGTAAATCCTCTCTCCTTATTCTTTTGGATCTCTCTGCAGCCTTTGACACTGTAGACCACAAACTCCTACTTAACATGCTCCAGTCTATTGGCCTCAAGGACGCGGCTCTCTCTTGGTTTTCCTCCTATCTCTCTGACCGCTCATTCAGTGTGTCATTTGCTGGTTCCACTTCTTCTCCTCTTCCCCTTGATATCGGGGTTCCTCAGGGATCAGTCCTAGGTCCACTCCTCTTTTCTCTCTACACAGCTCCTATTGGACAAACCATCAGCAGATTTGGCTTCCAGTACCATCTCTACGCTGATGACACCCAATTATATACCTCTTCCCGTGACATCACCCCTGCTCTAATACAGAACACCAGTGATTGTCTGTCCGCTGTCTCTAACATCATGTCCTCTCTCTATCTGAAACTGAATCTTTCTAAAACTGAGCTCCTTGTGTTCCAACCATCTACTAACCTCCCTAAACCTGATGTCTCTATCTCTGTGTGTGGCACTATCATAACTCCTAAGCAGCACGCCCGCTGTCTCGGGGTTATTTTTGACTCAGATCTTTCCTTTACTCCTCACATACAATCACTTTCACGCTCCTGTCATTTTCACCTAAAAAACATCTCCAGAATCCGCTCTTTTCTTACGGAGGAAACTGCCAAAACTCTCATTGTTGCTCTGATTCACTCTCGTCTTGACTACTGTAACTCATTACTAGTCGGTCTTCCCCTCACTAAACTCTCCCCTCTCCAATCTATCCTCAATGCAGCAGCCAGGCTCATCTTTATGACCAACCGCTACACCAACGCCTCTAATCTGTGCCAGTCACTGCACTGGTTGCCCATCCCCTTCCGAATAAAATTCAAACTTATTACTCTCACCCACAAAGCTCTCCACAGTGCTGCACCTCCTTACATCTCCTCCCTCATCTCTGTCTACCACCCTACTCGGGCTCTACGTTCTGCCAACGACCTTAGATTAAAATCCTCCATAATCCGAACCTCCCACTACCGTCTCCAGGATTTCTCTCGTGCTGCACCCGTCCTCTGGAATGTGCTACCCCAGACAATCAGATTAATTCCCAATATCCACAGTTTTAAACGTGCCCTGAAAACACATCTATTTAGACAGGCCTATAAAATTCCCTAATCTGACTCCTTTTCATGGCCCTCCATTTAGATTAGTCATCAGAATAAGATTCCCTCACACTCCTTCTCTTCATGTCCGTCATACACGGATACTGGCTGGTGACCGGCTCATGCAGCTTTATGTTACCACCGCATGTGTATAAAAATGGCCGGACCATTGTACAGAACAAACACTATTACACTTTGTGTCTCCCTTATGTCCTCATAGATTGTAAGCTCTTGCGAGCAGGGTCCTCACTCCCCAGGTTTGAATTGTAAATGAACTTTGTCACTATGTAATGTCTGATATTGTTTTCATGTTCCCTCTACATTGTAAAGTGCTGCGTAATATGTTGGCGCTATATAAATAAAGATTATTATTATTATTATTATTATGCTGCACTATATACAAGGGGGAGAGCTGTATGGTGCTATCTATATGGGGCTGTGTGTGGCGCTGTCTACAGGGGAATGTGTGTCATACTATCTACAGGGGGTCTGTGTGGCGCTATCTATAGGGGGTCTGTGCTATCACACACCCACACACACACACACACACACACACACACACGTTTTTGGTACCGTTTTTAGGGCAGTTTTTTTTAGCCAAACACAGGAGTGGGCACAAAAGAAACTAGATGCATCAGTCTTTCTTTATACCTTTCTTTCCTTTTGGATCCATTTTTGGCTTTGTCTCAAAAAACTGATAAAAAAAACTGCTTCAAACTGGCTGTCTGATTTTGGACTTAAAGGGAATGTGTTGCCAGAAAAACATGTTTTTGTTTTTTTAATTAAACATTTAGTGTGTAGGTGATTAAACATTGTTCAAATTTATTTTTTTCACGAGTCAGGAAATATTATAAATTAGATTCTAATTTATAATATTTCCCATTGCTGGTCACTAGATGGAGCTATTCCCAAAATTGCAGCATTGCAAAATTGGGTAAAAAGCCCTCGCTCTAGTGAGCTCTCAGCATCCCCCCCTCCTTTATCCTGGCTAGTGCCGGGATAAACGAGGGGTTTGAACGGTCTATCCTCCTACACTGTGTGTCGCCATTTTTTGAGCTAACACACAGTGTAGTAGGTTTACATACAGTAGTAAACGTACACAAACACGAACATACATTGAAATCTCTTACCTGCTCCTGCCGCCGCGGCTCCCTCCGGCCCGTCCGCTCCCTCTGCTGCCGCTGGTCCAAGTGCACAAGTCCGGAAGCCGCGACCGGAAGTAGTAATCTTACTGTCCGGCCGCGACTTCCGGTCCACAGGAAAATGGCGCCGGACGGCGCCAATTTCAAATTGGACTGTGTGGGAGCGGCGCATGCGCAGTTCCCACACAGACGGCGTACACAGAAGTGGATGGGACGGGAACCGTTCGCAGTCCCTATGGGACTGTGGCTGCCGTATTCCATGTCTGTATGTGTCGTTAATCGACACATACAGAAATGGAACAAAAAATGGCAGCCCCCATAGGGAAGAAAAAGTGTAAAAATAAGAAAAAGTAAAACACAAACACACAAATAAATATAAACGTTTTTAATAAAGCACTAACATCTTTAACATATGAAAAAAAAAATTGTGATAACACTGTTCCTTTAAGTAGATGAAAATAAACATCTTTTTTTTTTTTTTTTTAAATACCTAAAATAACTGTCAGCCTGAGTTTACTACAGGTACTCTCAATCCTGTAACAGCTGACATCTTGACAGCATTAACCCTAATTGATATCACAGACAAAGAATATCACCATCTGCTTTGTCCTAGCCCAGGAAGCTTGGCAGAGGTGTAAAAACCACAACTATTCCAGTATGACATAAAAGAGGGCTCTACTTGTCTTTTTGCATATCTTGGAACATCGTAATCTGGCACCATAAAAGATTACATTAAAATCTGAATTTTTGTAGACTTTACCAATGTGTGATAGCAGATCCACTGCTGTCAGTTCAGCAAGGCCAGATAATATTTTTGTGGACTGTATCAATGTGCTTCCTAAATGAGAAGTTCTCTACCAAATATTCACAAACTTTACGACTGTAGCAATAACAACTAGTGACCATGATAAAAAGTATGTATCAAATAAATTTTAACTATTAGAGTATGTCCACACGGCCTATTTTAAGACGTAATTCGGGCATTTTATGCCTCGAATTACGCCTGAAAAGATGGCTCAATTACGTCTGCAAACATCTGCCCATTGCTTGCAATGGGTTTTACGATGTTTTGTTCAGACGAGGTGTAATTTTACGAGTCGCTGTCAAAAGACGGCGCGTAAAAATACGCCCGCGTCAAAGAAGTGCAGGTCATTTCTTGGGACGTTTTTTAAGCCGTTTTTCATTGACTCCATTGAAAAACAGCTCCAATAACGTCCGTAAAAGATGCCGCGAAAAACACGAGTACTTGCAAAAACGTCTGAAATTCAGGAGCTGTTTTCGCCTGAAAACAGCTCCGTAATTTCAGTTGTATTTTGCTACTGCGTGTGAACATACCCTAAAAGATACGTTCAGACGGCAGATTTGTGGCAGAAATTTATACGATTGTTCTGACTGTTCTATACACGTGGAAAATCCATATACCTGTTGCAGAAGCAATCCCATTTGGATGAATGGAACAGATTGTAAATAAGGGTATGTGCACACACACTAATTACGTCCGTAAGTGACGGACGTATTTCGGCCGCAAGTCCCGGACCGAACACAGTGCAGGGAGCCGGGCTCCTAGCATCATACTTATGTACGATGCTAGAAGTCCCTGCCTCACTGCAGGACAACTGTCCCATACTGAAAACATTATTACAGTACGGGACAGTTGTCCTGCAGCGAGGCAGGGACTCCTAGCGTCGTACATAAGTATGATGCTAGGAGCCCGGCTCCCTGCAGTGTGTTCGGTCCGGGACTTGCGGCCGAAATACGTCCGTCAATTACGGACGTAATTAGTGTGTGTGCACATACCCTAACAGGAATTTCATTAGGCCATGTGCGCACGTAGTCAATTAGCTACAGAGTTTGATACTTTTCATGCAGAATACATGTTAAATCCACATGTTCTGAAGGGTTCACAAACTTCCAAACACCACTGTATATATATTACACATACTGAAAAAGACTTGTGGCCTCTTTGAGGCAATTTTGTGGTCAGTGGCATTTTTCCCCAAATGCAGCATGTTCTGGGTATGGCATTTTTTCAGTTGTTTTTCCCATAGGCTTCTTTATACTTAGACTGTAAGCATGTACAAAATGACATGTACAAAAGGACACCAAATGAAAAATGCCACCAAAAACGCCACTAAAAACGAATGTTTTATTTTAATAACACTTGCATTTTTAGAAGCGGATTTTGATGCAGTTTAAAATGCCTGAAATTTTGTGTGTGTGAAGGAGGCCTTATGGTAAGGCCACATTCAGACGTGGCAGAATTTTTCCGCTGCAAATGTTGGTGCAGATTTGGGGAAATTACGCAACGAATCTGCATCAACATTTGCATATTTGACAGGTAATTCAGACGTTGCAGAAAACACAGCGGACTTGCCACAGATTTCAGTTTTTGCATTGCAAAGGCTGCAATCCGCAGTGAAATTCCGCTTCTTCTCCGCAACGTCATGAGCATGCTGCGGAGTGGGAAATTCTGCACTGCAGCATGATTTCCGCACAGTTATTTTCTGCAACGTCTGAACTAACGTTCCTAAAAATGTGTAGAAACAAATGTAAAAAATGGCTGCTGCAGAATTCCACTGCGGATTGTCCAAAAGCAATTCCGCCACGTGTGAATGTGCCCTTAGTTCAGACGTTGCGGACAATAACTGTGCGTAAATTAGGATGCGGTGCAGAATTTTCACTCCGCGGCTGGCCGCTGTGTCATGTACCACAAGCGCTCGTCTATGCAGTTTTTCCAGCACAGCTCAGTGGCTGATGAAGCTCGCTTAGACCGAAACGTCGCACTCTGCTACTGGCATTAAAAACAAAATAAAATTACCTTTTGTTTCGAAATTGGTGTGCCGGATACTCTTTTATACACATATAATCCAGTGTGTTATTATAAATCAAATCTGTTTATGAAAATTTTTCTGAATTGATCGCCGTTTTCTTCTTCAGCAAAGTTTGGACATGTGATAGTGACGTATCAGAAGTTTTGATTGGTGCAGGGTCCATGTGCCGAGATCCCCACCAATGGCAAATTTAGTATGCCTAGAGATGGGCACACAGAAAAAGTCTATAAGCGCGTCATCAGGCTGAAGATGTGCTCATAGACTTTCTATGTGAGCCCATCTTCAGGCATACTAGGATTGAAGATTGCAGTCGAAGAGACAAAGCATTTGAGTGAGAACTTCTTCCTGTCGTTTTAGCGATCGTTTGGGGTCTTGGCACTTAGACCCCCATCAATCGACACTTCTGACATGTCACTATGACACGTCAAAAGTTTGCTGAAACGACAGTTAGGCCCCATGCACACAACCGTAAAAATCGTCCGTAATAGCGGACCACAAATACGGTCCGCAATTACGGATGCATTCACTCCTCTTGTCCACGGACGCCTTCCCGTTTATTTACGGGAAGGTGTCCGGGCTGTGGAAGTGTAGAACTGTACCGCAAAAGATAGAAAATGTCTGTTCTCTTGCTATTTACGGACTGTGCTCCCATACTTTGTATGGGAGCACGGGCCGGAAATGCGGGCGGCTGTGATTATGGGCACGGCTGTGTGCATAGGGCCTTACCCTTTAATAGAATTGAAAAACACATCGTAGGCAGAGGTAGAGCTTTAGTTAATTAGTTTAAGAGTCATTTTTCCTATAAAATTGTTCTAAACTTAGCAAAGTATTACAGCGTGTAAAAATTAAGTTGAGACAGTTGTCCCAAAAATGACATTGGCAGGATTGGGGGGAAGGAGAGGGAAAATCTGCAAATTAATTTTGCTTTACATGTTAGCTATTTAAAAGCGCCACTTTCATGGGTCAGTGGCACTTTAAATCAGGGTATCTATAAGTCTCCTTTAAAGGGATAAACCAGCAGACATGCATAGGACCCACTGCACAGCCCCCCAAACTCCAGTTTGCCAGTTTGTGTTCATCACTTCATGCAATTCTTCTGATAAAGATATGTGGCGCATCAGAAGGAAAGCTTTGTCAGTCAGAGGATCTCCTTCCTTAAATTAGTGTTGCTAAGAGAGCATCCTTCAGAAGGCCTACAGAAGTGTATAGCACCCTGAACCCCATTTCTGTGGGCTGCAAAGTGCCCTCTCATTTAAGCCTAAACAGACATATTTATCAATTATGACAAAAGCTATATAAAGTTACACCAGAAAATAAAAGCTCTTTGTTTAGATGACCTCTTTATAAAATTAAAGAACCAACAAGTCACCCAGTTAAGTTGGGTACACACCTACGTTCTAAGTTTCCATTGTTCTGTTCCATCACAGGAGCAGAACAATGAAAAAAACTGAAGTGCCGGACACTTAGCATGACAGATATTAACGGCGCCTGATGGTACCCATTGACTTTGATAGGTTTCATCGGCTTTCCGTCATGGTGTCTGTCGCTTTACTGGCATTTTAGACCGGATCTACGATGGAGGCTCCTGACGGAGATGGACACAGATGTGAATAGAGCCTAAATCTAGCAAATACAAGATGCTGTTTACATCACGCTAAGAGAAATCTTTAACCTGTTAAGGACCACGTACTATACATGTACGTTGTACTCCTTGTGGGAGACATCATTTTGGGGAAAAACAATATATAAAAATATGTTAAAGAAATATATAAAACACAGAAATATAAAACAAAAAAAACTTCACCTTACTCGTCAACCCAAACCGTAGCAATAACTGCCCCAAATAACCTAAGACTATACATATTATATATCAAACTACACGGTAAAAAAAATGGGGAACCCATTCTTTTTTCATACTTTATTTTAGTGTGAACTTTGAATGTAATTATTTTTTCTTTTTATCTTTTCGTACAATTTACCCTTAATAAAACTAAAATATATATAAAAAAAATACTAAAAATAAAAGGTACACAAAAAAAATACCCTATGGGTCAAGTAAAAAACGAAGCAAAAGATAACTTGATAGCCCAATAAATAAAAAAAGTAAGGGCCGTCAAACCCCCACGTGCACAAAATCGCTAAAAAGAGTCTAGTCTTCTCATTGTTAATGGGTTAAATTGAGAAAAGGGCTTTGACAACATTTTTACCATGCTTTGTGTTGCCATCTGCTGGCAGTACGTCATACTACCAGGTGATCACTGAAGTAGAAAACTGCTACAATTATCCAGTATGTATTTTTCTTTTATGTTGGTAAGTTTGAGGCAAACTAAAGAATAGTAAAAGACTCAAATACATGTACCATGAGTCTGACCCTCTACTACAATTTCAAGCCCACAACTTTTTGAATGCATTGTAGAAACAGTTGTGAAAGTTTCAGAATACTTCCTACATCAATAGGCAAGTGGTAGTCTGAAACTGGTTTTCAAATCAAGTGATTTGATAAAAAATGAATAAACTGTTTCTTTAAATTATAAAATACCCCGATTAGATAAATTACTTAAAACAAACTTGTAGATGACAGGTCTTTAATAAACGACAGGTATCTTGCAGATACCTTTAACCAATTCACAGATCACTAGGGTTGCATACTGCACAGCTTCAAGACACGATGTGATATAGATAAAGCGATGATGCAGTGTAAAGCAGGGCACAATCAATTAATTAGTGCTGCTGATTGGGTAAGATAGACCACTGTACTGCTTGTTGTGTCAAGGCAACTTGAAATCTCTCAGTTCTCTGTTTGGAGGACGCTGTTAGTGCTTACTATGTCAGATAGGATAGGTTAGCTAATATTTTTCACAATCTATTAATAATGGTCTTCAATATTCCTGATCTAATATAAAGATAAACACAGCATTTTACATTTGTAAAATAATATGAAGTAATTTTAAGATCTTTATGGATAACAAAAAGGATCTGTCATGGAGACAGACCATGTTACATTAGGACATCTACTAGCCCCCCAAATTCCTGCAAGAATGGTGCCGTGGAGATAGGCAGTCAGCTAGGAGACTCAGTCTGTTTGCATATGGTGCATATGGTGTTTGCTTGCTTTCCAGGTAAAGGGTACTGTTCTGTGGTAGTTTGTACAGCTTTGTTTCTATTTCCCTACTTCAAAGCAGTTGTCCAATTTTGACAATCCCTTCTCTAAGGGAAGAACAACTGGCTGAAACCTTCAGCGTTAAACTGCAGGAAAATGTGCTATTGTATGGCACCCACGCAAATTAATGAGCGGCCATTTAATGCATGGTCAGGCTGAGTCCTCCAGAGTAGGAGCCTCTCTTCACACTGGCTAATAGAGGGAAACAATAATGGGACAATCACATTAACTCCAGTATTCCCCTCCTGTCGCACTCACCGGGCCTATGAAACCGAGATATGGGAAGTAGTTTATCTGGCTCATCAGACAGATACAGACATTTATAGAGGCCTTTCTGGTGGTGCCAATGATTGGAGGATAGCCGCTTACTGACAGGGCTCACCTCCAGAAGCACATTGGACCCACCACTTTGAGGTCTATGTAGCGTCCATGGCCACGGGCCGTCGGGTTTACTCACCCCTGGCCCTGGCGGCCGCAGCCATGGATCTGTGAGCGCTGGCTCGAATCTCCTTCCCAGGAGACGCCAGCGCTCACTTCCGCTCTGGTCCGCTGTGGGAGATCATCATCATCAACTGCCCATCATTTCCTGGACTATAAGAAGGGCCCTGCCCCTTTGCTCATTGCCTGAGCGTTGTTAGTTTATCCTAAGTCAGTCTTGCAAATGGTCCCTTAGTGTTATCCTGTTCCTCTTGTTACCCGTGCCCTGCTACCTGTATCCCGTATCCTGTGCTGTGTCCTTGTTCCTGAGCCTGTTAGTGTTGGAGTCGAGTCCTACTGCACCAGTGTCATCTGCCACATCCAGTGTCATCCGCCACGTCCAGTGTCATCTGCCACATCCAGTGTCATCTGCCACGTCCAGTGTTATCCGCCACGTCTGGCGCAACCTGCTGCACCCACCTCCATCCGTTCTGAAGCCTCGCCCACTGTCTGGACTATTTCAGGTACCCTTGTGCTACGTACTGTTATAGACTCTTGCATAGACTGTAACTAGGCCAGCTGCCTCTCCGCTACGACGGAGCAGCCTAGTGGGTCCACATACCCTGTGATCGTGACAGTCTATATGCCCTAATAGGACAACCCTTTAAAAGGGTTTGTCACCATGACAGGATAGGTGATGTCTGAACAGTGTACGCCTGCTGGGACCCCCACCGATCAGAAGTACAGAGGTCCCGTGTCACCCGTCTGGATGCAGAGGACGAGCATGGGTGCATTCAAAGTCTATGGGACTGATGGAGATAGCCGAGTACAGCTCTCAGCTATCTCTGACAGTCCCACAGAGTTGAAAAGAGTGTCAGTGCACATGCGCGACCGCTGCTCCATTCAAACACAGGAAACACAGGGACCTCCGTTCTACTGATCGGTGGGGTTCCCAGCAGTCGGACTCACACTGATCAGACACTTATCACCTATATTGTGGCTAGGTGATACATTTCAATCTTGGGCCAACCCCTTTAACCGATAATATAGAATAGAAAGATATGTACTATTTATAAAGCATATACATACAGGGTTAGACTAGCCTAATGAAGGACCAGTTTCTGTAGTGATGTATAGCAGCGCCACCTTTTGGTCCTATTTTTTCTTCGCCAAATATTTCTCCTACCTATTGCTGTAACAAAATTGTGTTACTGGAACGGACCGTGGCAGCAGCATATTCTCTGAATATTATACCCCTGCTTGTGTCTGAATTAACACAACTATTACAGGTGAGCACAATACTGTTGCAACCTTTGCACCCTTCCTTTTGGTTTATCTGCACTATGTGGTGCCGTGCGTCTCTCTTTTTTCTCCTTACAGATCATACAGAAGAAAAGCCCACTTGAAGATAATAGTATTGAGGATCTCTTCCTGCAACTGTTTATTGTTTTCAAAATATTGTATTAATCCATACTGATGATATCTCCTCTGTGTGCAATCATACCAGCAGAGTATACAAGACATCAAAAGGGGTCATGCACTTGTTGAGTATAATTTGAGTGGACCCACCCAGAATAGTTTCCTCTGCTGGGCCTAAGACACCCCAGTCTTTATACAGATAGAGGAAATGCTAAAACAAAATATAAAAAAAATACTTTAATTATGTAACCTTCATACAGCACAATTGCTGCGTGCACACTTTCCAGCCAAAGTCAGGATCCGATCCAATAGACGAAACGATCAAGTTTTCCTTTGTGTACGCCCCAAAGAGACCATAATACTAATGAAGGAAATGGCTGTTCAAAATTGTTTGCTTACAAATAACAAAGTCAAGACCTGAATAATATAACATCTGTAGTAACTGGCTAAAAAGCTGGAAAACAATGGTGACAGTTGTAAGAACCCGTAGTGCCTTGGGGAGGAACACCTGGCTACCAAACATAATATCCCTTTGGTAAATCATTATTCACAATATTTTTCCCCACATCGGCTTGCCTGGAGCTGTATTTAATGACATTTTCCAAGTAGTTTCTATAATACAGAAATTGTATCTTTAGGCAATTCTCTTTACAGTACAAAATAACATGTAACAACTGGAATACGTACTAGGGGGCTGTATAATTGTCCTAATTATATCATAATAATTCTCTCTCTTTTCTTAAAGTTAATTAATGTGGTAAATATACAGAGTTTATATTGTGTCATAATCTTGTTATACAGATGTACACTTACGTAAATAGCGGTTAAAATACTGTACAACATGTAAACAAAGGTACTTATAAAGTGTACTTATTGTGCAGGGCATTTTTTATTAGTGCTGCTTAGTTATAAATACATACTATATATGTCTATTATTATTAGCAGTATACAATATCATTTGCTTAGATAGAGTATTGAATAATATGGGGAAAAAAATAACGAATGATATGACTAGCAAATACAAATTGGGTGTGGCGAGATACGTAAGTACTCCAATATTATACAAACGGGAAAAAAAAGAAAGAAAAGAAAGGTAAATGAGCTTTTAAGAGGTGAATTAGGTAAATTTTTGATTGTTTTAGAAAACTTCATCAAAGTGACTTTCCAAACTCACCCCTACTAAAGCATATTTAGGTCAGTATACTGGTGGCAAATACCTGACAGCCTTCATTTTCTAACTTTTTGTTTAGTAGTCTGTACTTTATAATCATTCTTCCCTTGCTGTAGTGGAGATCAGCTTTCAATGCACTCAATTTCCTGATGATCATGTAATGGACTTGTGTTTATAGATAGCAGTCAATCTAGAGAGGAAGAGGTAGAGAGCAGCAGCCTGAACCAATGGTGAGACAGGAGGCATGTCTTAGACTACCTTTAGACTGCCTGTAGGCACTGTAGCTAATCTATAGTCACAGATCACAGCTCTGTCATAATAGAGCTGAGCTAAATAGCAGCCAAGGAGCAAGCATTGAGGAAACAAAATAGCAAGTAAGCATCACCTTTAGGTTCTGATTTACATATAACTTTAAGCACACATCTGGACAGTGACTTTAAGGTTACCTACACATGTAGCGGATTTGTTGCGTGAATCCACAGTGTTTCCACAACAGAATCTGCACAGACCTAGCCTAAGGTATTCGTGCATCTAGTTCTACTGCTTTTCCAAATTGACGTGCTTTATAATCTGAAAAGCTTGAAGAGACACAGCACTTGAGCTCTAAGGACCTACATAGTATTTGTAATTAGTATCATTTACATTCAGACATGCATTGATAAATTCCCAACTAACCAATATGGGTTTGGGTGAATTAAGAGTATATGGAGGAAGCCCACTGAAAATAGGAAAAACATTCAATCTCACCATATGATGCTCTAGTCTGGATCAAACCCCAATAATTGCAATTTCTATTCAGATCAGTGCCTCCCAATTAGTGACTCAGGCCAAGATGTGTAGCCTGCGATAGGAGCCCTGAAGTTAGGCAGCCTGATATGCTCGCACCTCCCTTCCTACAATAATCATAGGAAGACAAAAACGGGCACATCATAGTGAACTGCCATGTAAATAAAATTGAAACGGCAGTGACAACATACCCTTATCTTCCTTTTTTGTATATTGATTAATGAGTATTGATGAGTAATAATATGACATGCCCTTCCCTCTCTTCCTACAATATGTGACCATGACGTGCCTGTTCCTCAGGCACATCAAGTGATAACGATGTTTTATGCAACTGATAAATCCAAAGAGAGGAAGAAGAAAGTCATGGTCACATGTTAATTTTGTTACCTGGTGACAAACTATAATGTGTCCACCCCATATTATTTTTACTCACACTTAAACCAGATCACACTTAAGAGTTTAAAAAGTTAATTCCTACATGTATTTATGTATTAAAATTATTAAAACGATGCCCTGATTTATGATCCACCATGGCACGACATGGAGCTTAATGCCTTTCTTAATCCTTTGTAACTGCGCAGTGTGTGGGACATCATTACTGGCCACTAGATTACACTTCAGCTTTACCAATTTTGCACCAGTTTCTACCAACCAAATGTAGGGCTATTGCTTTGCCAGGTCATTGCCCACATTCCTATTGTATTTTTTTCATTATTCATTGCAGGGCCGCCTTCAGGGCAGTGCCAGTGCTACTGGCATATGGGGCTCGGCCACAAGTCTTATGAAAAGGGGCCCGCTGCAGCTACAAACCACCACCCTCTGGCCACAAGTCACCTACTATCTGCCGTCCTGTCACCTACTCTATCCCCCTGGCCCACCACAGAACTTCTGCCTTCTTCTATGACCCTCTCCCCCTCCCAAAAAAGCCTCTGCCACCATCAGTACCCCCCAAAAAGCCAAATCATCTTCTGAGTCCCATGCACCCTTATAGACCCCCTGTCACCTTCTGTCCCCCCCAACAGTATACCTACCATTTTATGTGCCCCTCCCCTAACAAAGCCCCTGCCACCTTTTGTATTCCATGTCCCCTGCTCTCTCACAGAGCCATTGGTACCTTCTGACCCCCTCGCGCCTCCACAGAGCCACTGCAACTTGCTTTTGTTCCATACATTAACAAAGCCCCTGTCTCCTTCTGTCTTCCCTCTCCCACCCCCTCACAGAGCCCCTGGCACATTCTGACACCCCCCCCCCACACCCAAAGAGTTCCTTCCACCTGCTTCTGTCCCCCATCCCCTAACAGAGCCCCTGTCCTCTTTTGTCTTTCCTGCCTCCCCCCCCCCACAGAGCCCCTGGCATCTTCTGATCCCTTTCCCCCCACAGAGGCCTTGCCACCTGATTTGTCCTCCTCCCCTATCAGAGCCCCATCTCCTTCTCTCCACCACCGCAAAGCTCATGCTATCTTGTATCTAGCCCCACCCCCGGTAATGGGGGGCACAGACTTTTTGGCAGTATGTGTACTACTTTCTATTCTTTTGTCAGCAATCATTGAAGAAATAACAGCGTAACACTTGAAGCTCACTGGCTTAGGGTGTACTCACATGTGCAGATTTTGTTTCGGTTTTGTTCAGGTTTTTTTATGCAATTTTTAAAGCCAATACCAGGAGTGGAGTTAAATTAGAAGACAACTAGAATCTGTCCTTTATACTTTCTCTCCCTATAAGATCTACACCTGGTTTTGACTTTATACCTGATCAAAACCTGCACGTGAATACACCCTTAGGGTGTATCTCTATATTTTTACATATATATATATATATATATATATATATATATATATACACATACAGGGTGGGCCATTTATATGGATACACCTAAATAAAATGGGAATGGTTGGTGATATTAACTTCCTGTTTGTGGCACATTAGTATATGGGAGGGGGGAAACTTTTCAAGCTGGGTGTTGACCATGGCGGCCATTTTGAAGTCGGCCATTTTGTATCCAACTTTAGTTTTTTCAATGGGAAGAGGGTCATGTGACACATCAAACTTATCGAGAATTTCACAAGAAAAACAATGGTGTGCTTGGTTTTAACGTTACTTTATTCTTTCATGAGTTATTTACAAGTTTCTGACCACTATAGTGGGGCCATTCTTCATCAATGGAAACCTCAAGGCCACGGGATATCTGAAATTGCTACATGATGATGTGTTTCCCTCTTTATGCACTGAAGCTGGCACGTTCCCTGAGTTTTTCCAGCAAGATGGTGCACCACCACATTATGGGTGTCAGGTCCGAGCATTCCTAGATGAACAGTTTCCTGGAAAGGGGATTGGTCGTCGTGGGCCAGTTGAATGGCCCCCTAGGTCTCCCGATCTGACCCCCTTAGACCTTTATCTTTGGTATCATCTGAAGGCAATTGTCTATGCTGTGAAGATACGAGATGTGCAGCAACTGAAACTACGGATACTGGAAGCCTGTGCTAGCATTTCTTCTGCGTTGTTGCTATCAGTGTGTGAAGAGTGGGTGAAGAGGGTTGCATTGACAATCCAACACAATGGGCAGCACTTTGAACACATTTTATAAGTGGTCAGAAGCTTGTAAATAACTCATGAAAGAATAAAGTAACGTTAAAACCAAGCACACCATTGTTTTTCTTGTGAAATTCTCGATAAGTTTGATGTGTCACATGACCCTCTTCCCATTGAAAAAACTAAAGTTGGATACAAAATGGCCGACTTCAAAATGGCCACCATGGTCAACACCTAGCTTGAAAAATTTCCCCCCTCCCATATACTAATGTGCCACAAACAGGAAGTTAATATCACCAACCATTCCCATTTTATTTAGGTGTATACATATAAATGGCCCACCCTGTAGATATAAAACACTATATCTATATAGATATAGACATCTATCTATCTATCCTTGTCCTCCTCAATGAATTAGAATATCATCAAAAAGTTAATTTATTTCAGTAGTTCAATTCAAAAAGTGAAACACATGTATTATATAGATTCATTACCCACAGAGTGATCTATTTCCGGCATTTCTTTCTTTTAATGCTGATGATTATGGCTAACAGTTTCAAAAATGATTTTTAATACCGAAATGTTGGCCTACTGAAAAGTATGTACGGTACATGCACTCAATACTTGGTCGGGGCTCCGTTTGCATGAATTACTGTATCAATGCGGCGTGGCATTGAGGTGATCAGCCTGTGGCACTGCTGAGGTGTTATGGAAGCCCAGGTTGCTTTTATAGCGGCCTTCAGCTCGTCTGCATTGTTGGGTCTGGTGTCACATCTTCCTCTTGACAATACCCCATAGATTCTCTGTGGGTTTAGGTTAGGCGAGTTTGTTGGTCAATCAAGCACAGTGATTCTGTGGTTATTAAACCAGGTATTGGTACTTTTGGCAGCGTGGGCAGGTGCCAAGTCCTGCTGGAAAATGAAATCCGCACCTCCATAAAGCTTGTCAGCCGAGGGAAGCATGAAGTGCTCTAAAATTTCCTGGTAGACGGCTGGGTTGACTCTAGACTTGATATAACACAGTGGACCAACACCAGTAGATGACATGACTCCCCAAACCATCACTGACTGTGGAAACTTCATACTGGACCACAAGCAACTTGGATTGAGTGCCTCTCCACTCTTCCTCTAGACTCTGGGACCTTGATTTCCAAATGAAATGCTAAATTTACTTTTATCTGAAAACAGGACTTTGGACCACTGAGCAACAGACCAGTCCTTTTTCTCCTTACAATAGTGGTGTATAGTGAAGGTATATCAAGCACTCAAAAATAAAAGTTGTAAGGTTTATTTGGTCATGTTTAAAACAAGAAAGTTAAAACAAAATATCACGGGATCACGCTTACGCGTTTCAGACCAGTGGGGTCCTTAATCATAGCTATGAAACCTTACAACTTTTATTTTTGAGTGCTGGATATACCTTCACTATACACCACTATTGCCTTTATTGCCTGCTGTCGACACAGGACCAGTTTGGGAATATCTACGAGCACCTGCAGTACTTGAATCTATCTACACTAACTTGCATCAATCAAATGCAAAGGAAACGCAGTGGAAATGCAACAGAAACGCAGTGGATATGTGGTGAGCGAACTTTTTGTAACACTTCCCCTCTTTTTCTCCTTAGCCCAGGTAAGACGCTTCTGACGTTGTCTCAAGGAATGCGACAGTTGTAGCCCATGTCCTGGATACATCTGTGTGTGGTGGCTGTTGAAGCGCTGACTCCAGCTGCAGTCCACTCTTTATGAATTTCCCCCAGATTCTCGAATGACATTTTCTTGACAGTCCTTTCAAGGCTGCGGTTATCCCTGTTGCTTGTGCACCTGTTTCTACCACACTTTTTCCTTCCTCTCAACTTTCCATTAATATGCTTGGATACAGCACTCTGTGAACAGCCAGCTTCTTTAGCAATGTCCTTTTGTGGCTTACCCTTGTTGTGGAGGATGTCAATCACTGTCTTCTGGACAAACGTCAAGTCAGCAGTCTTCTCCATGATTTTGTAGCCTACTGAACCAGACCATTGGACCATTTAAAGGCTTTGGAAGCATTTACAGGTGTTTTGTGTTGATTATCTGATTAGAGTGTCACACCTTGTCTACAATCTTGAACTTTTACCCAATATTATATTTTTCTGAGGGACTAAATTTTGGGTTTTCATGAACTGTTAGCCATAATCATCAACATTAAAAGAAAAAAAATGCTGGAAATAGATCACTCAGTGTAATGAATCTATATAATATGAGTTTCTCTTTTTGAATTGAATTACTGAAATAAATTAACTTTTTGATGATATTCTAATTCATTGAGAAGGACTAGTATATACTGTACTGTACAAAAGTTTTAGGCAGTTATGGAAAAATGCTGCAAACTAACAATCCTTTCAAACATAGAAGTGTTAATAGTTGTTTTTTTTTATCAATTAACAAAATGCAAAGTGAATAAACAGAATATTTGGAGTGACCAGCCTTTGCCATCAAAACAGCATCAATTCTTCTAGGTACGCTTGCACACAGTTTTTGAAGGAACCCAGCAGGGAGATTGTTCCAAACATCTTGGAGAACTAACCACAGATCTTCTGTGGATGTAGGCTTCATCAAATCCTTCTGTCTCCTCATGTAATCCCAGACAGACTCGATGATGTTGAGATCAGGACTCTATGGGGACCATATCATCACTTCCAGGGCTCCTTATTTTACTTCACGCTGAAGATAGTTCTTAATGACTTTGGCTGTATGTTTGGGGTCGTTGTCCTGCTGTAGAATAAATTTGAAGCCAATCAGACGACTCCCTGATGGTATGGCATGATGGATAAGTATCTGTCTGTATTTCTCAGCATTAAGGATACCATTAATTCTGACAAAATCCCCAACTCCACTTCCTGAAATGCAGCCCCAAACTTGCAAGGAACATCCACCTGCAGACACTCATTATTGTACTGCTCTCCAGCCCTTCAGTGAACAAACTGCCTTCTGTTACAGCTAAATGTTTACAATTTTGACTCATCAGTCAAGAGCACCTGCTACCATTTTTCTGCACCCCAGTTCCTATGTTTTCATGCATAGTTGAGTCGCTTGGCCTTGTTTCTATGTCGAAGGTATGGCTTTTTGGCCACAATTCTTCCATGAAGACCACTTTCTGGCCAGACTTCTCTGAACAGTAGATGGGTGTACCCGGGTCCTACTCGTTTCTGCCAGTTCTGAGCTGATGACACTGCTGGACATATTCTGATTTCGAAGTGAAATAAGCATGATATATCTTTGATCTGCTGCACTAAGATTCCTTGGCCAACCACTGTGTCTACGGTCCACAACATTCCCTTTTTCTTTGTGCTTCTTCAAAAGAAATTGAACAGCAAACCTTGAAACCCTAGTCTACTTTGAAATCTTTGCCTGGGAGAGAGACCTTGCTGATGCAGAGTAACTACCTTGTGTCCTGTTGCTGTGCTCAGTCTTGCCATGGTGGACCTGTGACATGAAACTGCCTTTTACAACCTCACCTTTGTAGCAAAGTTTGGCTGTTCCTCATCCATTTTTAAGCCTCCTACACAGCTGTTTCTGTTACATTTAATGACTGTGTTTCAACCTACATATGAAAATGATGATCATTATCAACTGTTTGGTATAATTTGGTAATCATACACCTGACTATAATCCTACCAAATCCATGACTTTTTTCAAATGTACATAGAAGAATTGAATAATTGATGCTATTGTGAAGGCAAAGGGTGGCCCCACCAAATATTGATTAGATTTAGATTTCTCTTCTGTTCATTCACTTTGTATTTTGTTAATTGATAAAAGAAACTATTAACACTTCTATTTTTAAAGCATTCTTACTTTGCAGCATTTTTCCACAACTGCCTAAAATTTTTACACAGTACTGCATATATAAATATAATATATATATATTTCACATTTTTACGCGGTTTTTAAATGCACCTCAACTGCTACGTATGAATATATCCTTAGATATGTGCTGATTTCACACTGAAATGCTTTAGGCTCCATGCACACGAATGTAAAAACGCCCGTAATTACGGCACATTTTTATGGGCCCATGGACTTCTATTGGCCACAGGTACCTCCCCGTATGCTTATGGGAAGGTGCCCGTGCCGTTGAAAAATATAGAACATGTCCTATTTCAGGCCATAATTACGGCACGAGCAGGCCCATAGAAGTCTATGGGGCTCCCGTAATTACGGGTGACTATGTGTGTGCACCCATAATTACGGGAGCGTTGCTAGGCAACGTCAGTAAATAGTCACTGTTCAGGGTGCTGAAAGAGTTAAACGATCGGCAGTAACTGTTTCAGCACCCTGGACAGTGACTTCCGATCACAATATAGATCAACCTGTAAAAAAAAAAAAGACGTTCATACTTACCCAGAACTCCCTGCTTCTTCCTCCAGTCCGGCCTCCTGGAATGACATTTCAGCCCATGTGACCGCTGCAGCCAATCACAGGCTGCAGCGGTCACATGGACTGCCGCGTCATCCAGGGAGGTCGGACTGGATGTCAAGAGAGGGACGCGTCACCAAGACAACGGCCGGGTTAGTATGAATTTCTTTTACTTTTTCTGCGGAAAGGACTGTCCCTTCTCTCTATCCTGCACTGATAGGGAGAAGGGCTGCCGATTACTGCAGTGTAATTTTGCAGCGAATACGTGCCCGTAAATACGGGTGGAATACGGGTGACACCGGACCCGTATTTACGGGCACGGGTCCGTAAATACTGGTGCAATACGGGTCGAATACGTGTGACCAAGGACCCGTATTTACGCCAGTATTTACGGGAGGACAAAAATACGTTCGTGTGCATGAGGCCTTAATGTCCGGTTTTCTTATTTCCCCATGTGTACCTCTTCTCCATTTCGGGACTGAACTACCTCCTGACTATCTTTCAAGGCTGAATGTAAAAAAGGTATAAAAAAGGCTGGGGACCTCTGGTTTAGACTAACAGCTCATTATTCAAGCTTAGGAGAGGACATCCGTCTTTGCAAGATTAACCAGAACTAAAAGGTTATTATTTAAACATGCAATACTATTTTGCTAGAAAAAAAAATCAACCCTAAATGGTTTGTGTTAAGCAGTCAGAAAGTATATACCTACAGTACATAGGAACATCCTAGTGGTAAGAGACAGAATCTAGTCTGCTTTACATCAAAGAATGTCTGGTTAGGTCTGTTAAGTTTCAAGTGTACAGGCAACTAATTGAATAAAACAAAAAACAAAAAATAGGAATAATAATAAAACTAATACTATTTATGGTTTGGAGCTGAATTATACTGTTATTCCAGTACAAATGTATTTTTTCTTCATCGTTAATGAACCAACAAACTCAATTCTGGAAATATTGATGTTTTAGTCCATTTTGTACCATGATAGTTGGTAAAAAAAAGAAAAAAAAATGTCTTACTTTGATGTATACGCCAGGAAAAGCTCCCGACATATACGTTAAACGTAGGTTGTGACAGATGTCTAACAGTATTTCCACCAGTGTTCGGATAACGGCACACATCTCCAACAATATCCAAATAAGTGGTATTTATTCGTCACATTTCATTAGCAAAAAAGCAATGTCTTTCTTAAGCCCTATATGCATAATGGGTCGAAACATTGCTTTTTTGGTTATGATGTTTGACGAATAAATACCACTTATTGGATATTATTGGAGATGTGTGCTGTTATGCGAGCACTGGTGGAAATATTGTAGTCGATCGGCTGGGGTTTATCCGATATATGTAGACGTGACACCATCCCATATGACGGGACCTGTGCTGCTTCACTTCCCTTTTTTTATTTAGATGTCTAACATAGAGTTTAATGGTATATATGTATGTTAAACGTATACGTCATAAACTCTCAAGACCCTGTTCATGACAAACACGTTAAACCGATACCATTATATTGTATGGGTGACGGATGCCACTGTTAGCCATCCATTTAACGTATAAGTCACACGTAGTAAAAAATATACAAGAAAAATTGGTCCACTCACCACTCATTCGAAGTAAAGACGCAACATTCCATGATTATTCGGTGCATGGGCAAGAGAGCTACGTCGGGAGTAGGTAGAAATCCAAGGTAAAAACTTAGAGGTTCAGCACACGATATGATGTGAAAAAATACAAAACTGTTTATCTAAGTCAAAATGAAAACAAGAAATTAAAAAATCCCAAGAGAGAACGCATACGCGTTACAAACTTTTCAGTTCTTAATCATAGCTACGATTAAGAACTGAAAATTTCGAAACGCGTAGGCGTTCTCTCCCGGGTTTTTTTAATTTCTTGTTTTCATTTTGACTTAGATAAACAGTTTTGTATTTTTTCAGAGCGAGCTGTTGTTTTTATTGGTACTATTTTGGGGTACATACGACTCATCACTTTTTATTCCGTTTTTTTGGGGAAGCAAGGTAACTAAAAACAGCAATTCTGGCATTGGTTTTTTCCCCCCTAATTTGTCCACCAGTCAGGTTACATAACGTGATATTGTAATAGTTTGGACATTTACAGGCGTGGCGATACCAATTATGTTTACTTTTTTTATTGTTTACATTCATTTTGTGAAATATGGGAAAAGGGGGCTGTTTAAACTTTTATTTATTATTTATATTTTTAAAAATTGTATCAAACATTTTTTAATTATTTTTTTTAAAAAAAGGGACTTTACTATGCGATAGTTAGATCTCTCATGCAATACAATGCAATACTTATGTATTGCAGTGTATTAGCTCTATCTGCTCTACTATTAAGCCTTGCCTATGACAAGGCCTAATAATAGAGCATTGATGGCAATCCTGTAGACCTCACATCCGCCGGACATGTACAGCGGATGTCGCTAAAGTGTTAAAGAGGATCTGTCACTAGTTAGTAATGTCCAATCTCCTAGCTAATCTAATAGGCGCTGTCACACTGATAATGCTAGTGAAAATTGTGTCCCAAAGCGTTTATTATTTTAAAAGTTCTGAGCTTTTTTCTAAATATGTAAATGAGGCTATACTAGACAAGTGGGAGGTAATAGCAGTAATTTTCCTGAGGTGGAGCTACCTCACAGCCTCTGACACTGTCCAATCAGCATGAAGCTGCTTCAAACACAGTGTGAGAGACTGAGGCTGGAGGGAAGTGGGATCACTTCAAACAACCATATCTCGGGCTGTGGACCACCTAGAACAGTGGTTCTGATGTCATATGAAAGATGAGATTCTAATCTTTCGTACCATCGAGCTGTGAAAGCAACCGGAGATATCACTAGTTGAAAACACAGTCGGCAATGGAAGATGTTTACAAAAATGATAAGGCTGTGTTGCTGGGCAGGGAAGGAGGTGAAGCTGTATGACGATTGGACAGCGTCATACAGAAAACATACAATGGCCAGAGTGAAAAGAAAGAGTCACCTCCCATTTTGCTAGCATAGCCAAATTAGCATATTTAGAAAAATGCTCATAACTTTGCAATAATAAACGTTTTTGAAAAATAAATCACACTGTAGTTATCAGCTTTAAAGCAGCTATTAGATTAGTTAGGACAGCGGTCCCCAACCTTTTTTGCACCAAGAACCAGTTTCATGAAATACTTTTTTTTTCACACGGTGCGTAAATACTGCAGATTTTCCACAAAGGAATTTGTTGCAGAAAATCCGCAGCATACTACAGTCAGCAAAGTGGATGAGATAGAACAAATCTCATCCACACGCTGCGTAAATAGTGAGTGGAAGAACCGCTAAGAAATTGACCTGCGGTGCAGAGTTTTATTCTGCAGCATGTTAATTGTATTTGCGTATACGCTGCTTATTTGTTGCAGCTTTTCCCGATTGAATTCCATGGGAGGTAAAACCCACAACAAATAAACATTGTGTAATGATAGGGGTAGGGAAACAGACAAGTGAGCCCTAATCTACCCGCCACTCAGTCCCTGCCTACTTGCAACGACCCGCCCTAGGCGACGGGGTACAACTGAGCGACGGTCCCTACGCTCAGTAAGTGCACGACAGACAAACAGACAAGGGTACACAGAAGCTAAGAGAAATGGGGCAGTTGCCCACGGCAACACCGTGAGCAACAAGACAGGTGAACGAGTCGAGTCAAACCAGGAGTGTACGAGGTACCAAACGCAGAGCAGGAGAGTAGTGAACAAGCCGAGTCAAACCAGGAGTGTACGAGGTACCAAACGCAGAGCAGGAGAGTAGTCAGTAAGCCAAGGCCAGTATGAAGCAGGGTCAAATAGTTCAGAAGCTGCAGCAGGGCCAGGAAAACCAAACGAGAAGAATCACAAGCAAGGAGGAACAGGAAAGGCAGGTATAAATAGACAGAGGGCGGGAGCTAGCTCCGTCTGGGCAGGCTGTGATAGGCTCTCCCACTCCTAAGCCTGCCATCCTGAGTGGTGGAAGATGGAGTCAGTCTCACAGACATAGAAGCAGGTGCAGACTGATTACCTATGGGCGTTGACACAGAAGCTGTGCCTGGCAGATCCTTTACAGTACCCCCCTTTTATGAGGGGCCACCGGACCCTTTCTAGGTGGACCTGGTTTATTGGGGAAACGAAGGTGGAACCTGCTGACCAATACCCCAGCGTGAACATCCCGTGCGGGTACCCAAGTCCTCTCCTCAGGCCCGTATTGTCTCCAATGGACCAGGTACTGGAGGGAGCCTTGGACCATCTTGCTGTCCACAATCTTGGCCACCTCGAATTCCACCCCCTCAGTGGTGAGAACGGGGACAGGAGGTTTCCTCAAGGGAGCCAAGGACGGGGAGCAGCGTTTAAGGAGGGAGGCATGAAACACGTTGTGTACTCAAAAAGATGGGGGCAACTCCAGTCAGAAGGAGACAGGATTGAGGACTTCAATGACCTTGTACGGCCCTATAAACCGGGGAGCAAACTTCTTGGACGGGACCTTAAGGCGCAAGTTCTTAGACGATAGCCACACCAGATCCCCGACCATAAACAAGGGGTTAGCAGAACGTCTTCTATCTGCCTGAGTTTTTTGTATGCTCTGGGACGCCCCTAGGTTCTTCTGAACCTGGGCCCAGACTGTGCACAGTTCCCGATGAATGACCTCTACCTCGGGATTGTTGGAACTACCAGGTGAAATGGAGGAGAACCGTGGATTAAACCCAAAATTACAGAAAAAGGGGGAGACCCCTGACAAGTTACTGACCCGGTTATTAAGGGAAAATTCGGCGAGGGGAATGAATGAGACCCAATCATATTGACAGTCAGAGATAAAACACCTTAAATATTGTTCTAGAGACTAATTAGTTCTCTCAGTTTGGCCATTAGTTTCAGGATGGAAGGCAGAGGAGAAGGACAGATCAATCTCCAACTTTTTACAGAAGGCTCTCCAAAACAAAGAAACAAATTGTACCCCTCTGTCCGAAACAATATTGACAGGGACCCCATGGAGACGCAGGATGTGTTTGACAAACAAGGTAGCTAACGTCTTAGCATTGGGTAGTTTCTTGAGGGGCACAAAGTGGCACATCTTACTGAAGCGGTCTACTACAACCCACACCACCGACTTGCCTTGAGATGGAGGCAAATCAGTGATAAAATCCATGGAGATATGGGTCCAAGGTCTCTGGGGAATGGGCAAAGAACGTAGTAAGCCCACTGGTCGGGACCTGGGAGTCTTGGACCTAGCACAAACCTCACAAGCGGCGACGTAGGCCTTAACGTCTTTAGGCAACCCAGGCCACCAATAGTTTCTGGCAATGAGGTGCTTGGTACCCGGGATGCCTGGATGACCAGATAGTGCGGAGTCATGATTTTCCCTAAGTACCCTTAGCCGGAATTTCAGGGGAACAAACAGCTTGTTCTCAGGAAGGTTCCCGGGAGCTGAACCTTGATCAGCCGCAATTTCAGAGACGAAATCAGAATCAATAGAGGAAATGATTATACCTGGAGGCAAAATACAAGCAGGATCTTCCTCCGAAGAAGGGCTGGCCATGAAGCTACGCGACAGTGCATCAGCCTTAATATTTTTAGACCCAGCCCTATAGGTAACCAAAAAGTTGAATCTGGTAAAAAATAACGCCCATCGAGCTTGTCTCGGGTTTAGCCTCTGGGCAGATTCTAGGAAAACCAGAATCTTGTGGACGGTAAGGACCGTTACCTGGTGCCTAGCCCCCTCCAGGAAGTGGCACCACTCTTCAAATGCCCATTTAATGGCTAAGAGTTCGCGGTTGCCAATATCATAGTTACTCTCAGTGGGCGAAAACTTCCTGGAGAAGTAGGCACAGGGACGGAGATGGGTGAGGGACCTGGTACCCTGGGACAAGACAGCCCCCACTCCCACCTCGGATGCGTCAACCTCCACGATAAATGGCTCCATTTGGTTGGGCTGAACCAGCACCGGGGCCGAGATAAAGCACTTCTTAAGGACCTCAAAAGCCTGGACAGCCTCAGGAGGCCAGTGAAGGAGATTAGCACCTTTGCGAGTGAGGTCCGTAAGGGGCTTAGCGATGACCGAGAAGTTAGCAATAAATCTCCTGTAATAATTAGCGAACCCCAAGAAGCACTGTAACGCCTTCAGGGAGGCAGGTTGGACCCATTCCGCCACAGCCTGGACCTTGGCGGGCTCCATGCGGAATTCATGAGGAGTGAGGATTTGAACCAAAAATGGTATCTCCTGCACCCCAAACACACATTTTTCGGTCTTCGCAAACAGTTTGTTTTCCCGAAGGACCTGGAGCACCTTCCTGACATGCTCAATGTGGGAGGACCAGTCCTTGGAAAACACAAGTATGTCATCAAGGTACACTACAAGAAATACCCCCAGGTAATCTCTTAAAATCTCATTTATGAAATTCTGGAAGACCGCGGGAGCATTACACAACCCAAAGGGCATGACGAGGTATTCGAAATGACCTTCGGGCGTGTTAAGCGCAGTCTTCCACTCATCCCCCTCTTTGATGCGGATAAGGTTATACGCCCCCCGTAGATCAAACTTAGAGAACCATTGGGCCCCCTGAACCTGATTAAAGAGATTAGGAATCAAAGGAAGGGGATACTGGTTCCTTACAGTGACCTTATTCAAGTTACGGTAGTCAATGCATGGCCTAAGACCACCATCCTTCTTCCCTACGAAGAAGAAGCCAGCACCTACCGGAGAAGTAGAGGGGCGAATGTAACCCTTGGCCAGGCATTCCTGGATATACTCTCTCATGGCTTCACGTTCGGGACAAGAGAGATTAAATATCCTACCCTTAGGGAGCTTAGCTCCTGGTACCAAATCGATAGCGCAATCATATTCTCTATGAGGAGGTAACACTTCGGAGGCCTCCTTAGAGAAAACATCAGCAAAGTCCTGAACAAACTCAGGTAGCGTGTTCACCTCCTCAGGGGGAGAAATAGAATTAACAGAAAAACATGACGTCAAGCATTCATTACCCCATTTGGTAAGATCCCCAGTATTCCAGTCAAACGTGGGATTATGCAACTGCAACCAGGGAAGGCCTAAAACCAAATCGGACGATAATCCCTGCATCAACAGTACAGAGCACTGCTCCAAATGCATGTAGCCAACAAGAAGTTCAAAAACAGGGGTATGCTGTGTAAAATAACCATTAGCAAGAAGAGTGGAGTCGATACTCACTACCGGGACAGGTTTAGGCAAATCAATCAAAGGCATAGCTAGAGACATAGCAAATTCCACAGACATGATATTAGCAGAAGACCCTGAATCCACGAAGGCACTGCCGGTAGCAGACCTACCATCAAAAGAGACCTGAAAGGGAAGCAAGATTTTATTACGTTTCATATTTACGGGAAATACCTGTGCGCCCAAGTGACCTCCCCGATGATCACTTAGGCGCGAAAGTTTTCCGGCTGCTTATTCTTACGCCTAGGACAGGTGTTCACTTGCTGCTTGTCATCCCCACAATAGAAGCAGAGATCATTCTTCCTGCGGAACTCTCTACGTTGTCAGGGGGACACGGAGGCCCCGAGTTGCATAGGTACCTCCGAGTCTTCCGTGGAAGAGCGAAGCAACGGGACCTCGGGAGGCATCATGGGGGAGTCAGAGGGGAAAACACAAAAACGTTCAAGTTGTCGTTCCCTGAGACGTCGGTCAAGTCGTACCGCTAAAGCCATAAACTGGTCTAGGGAGTCAGAAGAGGGAAAGCTAACTAGCAGGTCTTTCAGGGCGTTCGACAGACCCAACCTAAACTGGCACCTTAAGGCAGGGTCATTCCACCGAGAAGCTACGCACCACTTCCTAAAGTCAGAACAATACTCCTCAACAGGTCTCTTACCCTGACGTAAGGTCACCAGCTGACTCTCAGCAAAGGCAGTCCTGTCAGTCTCGTCATAAATGAGTCCGAGAGCAGAAAAGAAAAGATCAACGGAGAAAAGTTCAGGGGCGTCAGGAGCCAAGGAGAAAGCCCATTCTTGGGGCCCTTCCTGGAGCTGGGACATAATTATACCCACCCGCTGGCTCTCAGAACCTGAGGAGTGAGGCTTTAAGCGAAAATAGAGCCTACAACTCTCCCGAAAGGAGAGAAAAGTCTTCCGGTCCCCTGAGAACCGGTCAGGCAACTTGAGGTGGGGTTCAATAGGTGAGGTGAGGGGCACTACCATGGTAGCGTCAGGCTGGTTGACCCTCTGAGCCAGGGCCTGGACTTGTAGGGAGAGACCCTGCATTTTCTGAGCCAGGGTCTCAAGGGGGTCCATAGTAGTGTGAGGGACCAGGGTAGACTAGGTACATGGGCTTGTGATTATGTAATGATAGGGGTAGGGAAACAGACAAGTAAGCCCTAATCTACCCGCCACTCAGTCCCTGCCTACTTGCAACGACCCACCCTAGGCGACGGGGTACAACTGGGCGACGGTCCCTACGCTCAGTAAGTGCACGACAGACAAACAGACAAGGGTACACAGAAGCTAAGGGAAATGGGGCAGTTGCCCATGGCAACACCGTGAGCAACAAGAGAGGTGAACAAGTCGAGTCAAAGCAGGAGTGTACGAGGTACCAAACGCAGAGCAGGAGAGTAGTCAGTAAGCCAGGGTCAGTATGAAGCAGGGCCAAATAGTTCAGAAGCTGCAGCAGGGCCAGGAAACCAAACGAGAAGAATCACAAGCAAGGAGGAACAGGAAAGGCAGGTATAAATAGACAGAGGGCGGGAGCTAGCTCCGTCTGGCCAGGCTGTGATATGCTCTCCCACTCCTAAGCCTGCCATCCTGAGTGGTGGAAGATGGAGTCAGTCTCACAGACATAGAAGCAGGTGCAGACTGATTACCTATGGGCGTTGACACAGAAGCTGTGCCTGGCAGATCCTTTACACATTGCTGCGTTTATTGTGGCGGAATCACAGCGATTCTACCGCAAAAACGCAACTCAGAAAAAACAAACAAACAAAAAAAGTATAGTTACCCAGAAGTCTGTGTTTCTTCCTCCAGGTCGGCTGGCGGTGGTCCCATTGGATGAAACGTCATCCCAGGAGGCCGGCCTGGATGACGTTAGATGGCCGGCCTCCTGGGATGACGTTTCATCCCATGTGACCGCCGCTGCAGCCATGTAGAAGAGGTCAGCAGCACGTCCAGAAGCTCTCAAGGGGAGCAAGGTAGAAAATCCCAGCCAGGGATGGTGCAAGCAGCAAAAAGTCCCAGGTCCAACGGCAGAACCAATGCACAGTAATAAGAAGAAAAACTGCAGCACTCCGATATCCAAACAAGTGAAAGTTTATTCACCAAGCATAAAAGAACAGCAAAGTTTCAGCCCCTATTGGGTCTTGTAATGTCCGTGGCTGCGGGCTGTCAGCTCCAGCCTACCGCTGACAGCCGCAGCCACAAGTCGGCAAGCGCTGGCCCCAGCCTCCTCCTCAGGAGACGCCAGCGCTTGCATCCACTCACCTCCGCCGGAGCCCGCAGGGTGCGCGCGCACGCTCGTCCCCGCTCTTAAAGGGGCAGCGCGCGCACCGGTCATCTTGTAGCCCAGGGTACTCACGGGTCAAAGGTCGTTCAAGATGTCCGGTGCGCGCGCTGCCCCTTTAAGAGCGGGGACAGGCGTGCGCGCGCACCGGACATCTTGAACGACCTTTGACCGTGAGTACCCTGGGCTATAAGAGGGGTCCAGCCCCCTAGTTCGATGCCTGAGCGTTGTTAGTTTTCCCAGTCTGTCTTGCAAATGGTCCCTTAGTGTTTCCCGTTCCTGTTGTTACCCGTACCTTGTTCCCCGTTCCTGTTTCCCATGCTTTGCCCTAGTATCTAGTCGTGCCACGTCCTGTGTCATCTGCCACGTCCAGAGGAATCTGCCACGTCCTGTGTCATCTGCCACGTACGGAGGAATCCGCTACTTTCTGTGTCATCTGCCACGTCCGGAGGAAACTGCCACGTCCTGTGTCATCTGCCACGTCCGGAGGAATCCGCCACGTCCGGAGGAATCCACCACGTCCTGTGTTATCTGCCACATCCGGAGGAATCCGCCACGTCTGGCGCAACTTGCGGCTCCTGTGTCATCCGCCACGTTTGGCGCCATCTGCTGCACCCATCTCATCTGTGCCAGAGCTGCGGCCACCATCTGGACTATTCAGGTACCCTTGTAAGGGACATTGTATTTCTGGGGTGTCCTGTTGTTTGGCCAGCTGCCTCCCCGCTGCGGCGGTAGGGCCTAGTGGGTCCACTAACACGCTTCGTGACAGTACGCTCAGGCCATGGACCCCGCTGGTCAACCTGAGACGTTGACTACACAAGCCATGCTGGCTGAGATGGAGGATCTTCAGTCACGACAAGACCAGCTCCTCCTGTCGGTGAACGCCATAGCCCAACGGCTGCTTGCTCCGTCCACAGTCATCACCGCACCCGTTCCTGCGGTTCCACCTGCTACACCTCCTGTCTGTACCGGTACCAACCCCCTGTGTTTCTTGCCGCTACCTCCACGCTATGACAGAGATCCGAGGTCCTGCAGGGGATTTTTGAATCAGTGCCTGATCCATTTCAGACTACATGCCAGGTCCTGATCGCCTTTATCATCTCTCTCCTTATTGGCAAAGCCCTGGCATGGGCCAATCCTCTGTGGGAACATCAGGGACCTGAGACCCGGGACTTGCAGTGCTTCTTACGGACCTTCTTCTCGATCTTTGAGGAACCTGGGAGAGTTTCTTCGGCTGCTGCATCCTTGCTGACCCTACACCAGGGAGACCTCTCCGTGGGCGAGTATGCCATTCAGTTCCGTATCCTGGCTGCTGAATTGACCTGGAACAACGAGGCTTTGGTGGCTACATTCTGGCAGGGACTGTCTTCAGGGATCAAGGACGAGCTGGCTGCTCGCGATCTGCCATCTACCCTGGACGATCTTATCCTACTCGCCTCCTGCGTCGACATGAGGATCCGGGAACGTTCCCAAGAGGTTCTCCGGGAGAGAGAACTTCCTAGGCTGGATTCTGCTGTCCCGCAATCCCCCTCAGTCTTCCCACCAGAGTACCCGATGCAGAGTAATTATGTTAAATTGTCTACCCAGGAGAAACAATACAGACGCACTTCTGGACTTTGTTTGTATTGCGGCCATGGAGGCCATATTGTGCGTCTGTGCCCCCAGAGGCCGGAGAGACCCCATTGCCTAGGATTGGTTGGAGAGACAACACTAGGTGGAACAGAATCTAACAGAGGATTCGCTTCCAAACTGACTATTCCTGTGACCCTGGTATCCGGCGACAGGACGCATCAAGTCTCTGCCTATCTTGACTCTGGCTCTGCTGCAAATTTCATCCAGAAAGAGCTTGTGGATCATCTTCAGCTGCCCACAGTTCCCCTGGAGAAATCTTTGGCTGTGGCCTCAGTTAATGGACTGCCTCTGCCTGATCCCATTATCTCTAAAACCAAGCCGTTGAAGCTCCAGGTTGGAGTACTTCACTCTGAATTTATTTCGTTCCTTGTTTTGCCCAAGGCCATCAATCCTGTTCTGCTGGGCCTGCCTTGGCTTCGACTTCATGCCCCAGTCCTGGACTGGAATTCTGGAGAGGTTCTCCAATGGGGCTCCAAGTGCCATGGTCGTTGTCTGTTGCAGATCCATCCTGTCAAGCCTTCTCTGCCTCAGTCGCTGTCGGGACTGCCTCCAATTTGCTCAGTATGCCTCCATATCGCACCTATGACTGCCCCATTGAACTGGTTCCTAATGCCTCTCTTCCCCGTGGACGGGTATATCCTCTCTCCTTGCCTGAGTCTCTATCCATGTCGGCCTATATAAAGGAGAATCTGGAGAGGGGTTTTATACGAAAATCTTCCTCCCCGGCCGGGGCTGGATTCTTCTTCGTTAAAAAGAAGGATGGATCCCTTCGTCCCTGCATTGACTACAGGGGCCTCAACCTGATTACAGTCAAGAACAAATACCCGTTGCCACTCATCTCTGAGCTATTTGATCGCATACGAGGGGCCAAAATTTTTTCTAACCTAGACCTGCGTGGGGCTTACAATCTAGTCCGGATTCGCCGGGGTGACGAATGGAAGACGGCATTTAACACCCAGGACGGGCACTGCGAATACCTGGTGATGCCCTTCGGATTGTGTAACGCTCCAGCAGTGTTTCAGGAGTTCGTTAACGACATCTTCCGAGATCTACTCTATGTCTGTGTTGTTGTTTATCTCGATGATATTTTGATTTTCTCCCCAGATCAGACGACTCATCGGAGGCATGTTTGTCAGGTTCTACTACGATTGAGGGAGAATCATTTATACGCCAAGCTGGAGAAGTGCGTCTTTGAGAAGAGTTCTCTGCCCTTCCTGGGCTACATCATCTCGGATCAAGGCCTCAAGATGGATCCTGAGAAAGTGAAGGCTGTCCTGGAGTGGCCATGCCCCCAAGGCTTAAGGGCCATACAGCGGTTCCTGGGATTCGCCAATTTCTACCGGCAGTTTATTCCTAACTTCTCTTCTCTGACGTCTCCCATCTCGACCCTTACCAAGAAGGGTGTGAACGCCAAAGTGTGGACTCCAGAGGCAGAGTCTGCATTTAATAGCCTGAAGAGTGCCTTCACTTCAGCCTCGATCCTCCATCATCCTGACGTATCTCGGCAGTTCTCACTGGAAGTGGACGCTTCCTCTGTCGGTGCAGGTGCACTTCTGTTCCAGAGGAGCTCCAAAGGAAAGGCTGTAGTATGTGGCTACTACTCTAGACTGTTTTCTTCTGCTGAGCGCAATTATTCCATTGGAGATCGGGAGCTGCTGGCCATCAAATTGGCCCTGGAGGAGTGGAGACATCTTCTGGAGGGCGCTGCTCACCCCATCCTGATCTTCACCGACCACAAGAACCTCACTTACCTTCAGTCCGCTCAAAGACTTAATCCTCGTCAAGCCAGGTGGTCGCTGTTCTTCACCCGTTTTCTGTTTGCGCTCCACTACCGTCCCGCGGACAAGAATGTGAGGGCAGATGCCCTGTCCAGATCGTTTGAGACGGAAGACACGGTGGAGTCCCTCCAGACCATCATAGACCCGTCCTGCATCGTCACTGCTAATCCTCTGCAGGTTAGAAACATCCCTCCTGGGAGGACTTTTGTTCGGTTGGCGGATAGGAGAAGAATTCTCCGCTGGGGACATAGTTCTAAACTTGCTGGGCACGCCGGTGTCCGTAAAACCCGAGACCTGATCGCTCGTCACTTTTGGTGGTCCACGCTACATAAGGATGTTCTGGACTTTGTCTCTTCTTGCACGGTGTGTGCCTCTAACAAAGTGACTCACAGCAAGCCTGTCGGCCTGCTTCAACCTCTGCCTGTACCCAATGCCCCCTGGCAGCACATTGCGATGGACTTTGTCACAGACCTTCCCCCCTCAGCAGGATGTAACACTGTCTGGGTGGTGGTGGACCGGTTCTCTAAGATGGCTCATTTTATCCCGCTGACCGGCCTACCTTCTGCTCCTCGTCTGGCAAGTCTCTTCATCCAGCACATCTTCCGCTTGCATGGCTTGCCTCTTCACATTGTGTCCGACCGGGGGGTTCAGTTTACCTCTAAGTTCTGGAGAGCCCTCTGTAAACTCCTGGATGTGAGATTGGACTTTTCCTCTGCCTATCACCCCCAGTCCAATGGGCAAGTTGAGAGGATCAACCAGATCATGGAAAATTATCTCCGCCATTTCATCTCTTCACAGCACGATAACTGGGTACAGCTTCTACCATGGGCCGAATTTTCTTACAACAACCACACAAGTGAGTCCACCACTTCCTCTCCGTTTCACATCGTCTACAGTCAACATCCCAGAGTCCCTCTTCCTGTGTCGACTTCATCCCAGGTTCCCGCTGCTGACTCTGCATATGGCAACTTCCTGCAAATCTGGCAACAGACCCGGTCCTCTATTTTGCTGGCAGTAGATCGCATGAAGCGAAAGGCAGATACTAAGAGAAGAGAGCCGCCTCAGTATCTTCCGGGGACTAAAGTCTGGCTGTCCTCTCGGAACATTCGCTTGAAGATGCCCTCATACAAGTTCGCTCCCAGGTTCCTTGGACCATTCGAGGTCCTGCAGCAGATCAACCCTGTCGCCTACATGCTTCGGCTGCCTCCTACACTCAGGATTCCCAACTCCTTCCACGTCTCCCTCCTGAAGCCTGTGATACTAAACCGCTATTCCAAGACTCCCAGCCCTGCGGTTGCTCCCAGCGGCTCCTCGGACATCTTTGAGGTAAAGGAGATCTTGGACACCAAGAGAGTGAGAGGAAAGACCTTGTATTTGGTGGATTGGAGGGGGTTTGGTCCCGAAGAGAGGTCCTGGGAGCCAGAGGAGAACCTCAATGCCCCTACTCTTCTAAAGAAGTTTCTCTCTTGCTCCGGTCCCAAGAAGAGGGGGCGTAAGAGGGGGGATACTGTAATGTCCGTGGCTGCGGGCTGTCAGCTCCAGCCTCCCGCTGACAGCCGCAGCCACGAGTCGGCAAGCGCTGGCCCAGCCTCCTCCTCAGGAGATGCCAGCGCTTGCATCCACTCACCTCCTCCGGAGCCCGCAGGGTGCGCGCGCACGCTCGTCCCCGCTCTTAAAGGGGCAGCGCGCGCACGGTCATCTTGAACGACCTTTGACCCGTGAGTACCCTGGGCTATAAGAGGGGTCCAGCCCCCTAGTTCGATGCCTGAGCGTTGTTAGTTTTCCCAGTCTGTCTTGCAAATGGTCCCTTAGTGTTTCCCGTTCCTGTTGTTACCCGTACCTTGTTCCCCGTTCCTGTTTCCCATGCTTTGCCCTAGTATCTAGTCGTGCCATGTCCTATGTCATCTGCCACGTCCAGAGGAATCTGCCACGTCCTGTGTCATCTGCCATGTCCGGAGGAATCCGCTACATTCTGTGTCATCTGCCACGTCCGGAGGAATCTGCCACGTCCTGTGTCATCTGCCACGTCCAGAGGAATCCGCCACGTCCTGTGTCATCTGCCACGTCCGGAGGAATCCGCCACGTCTGGAGGAATCCACCACGTCCTGTGTTATCTGCCACATCCGGAGGAATCCGCCACGTCTGGCGCAACTTGCGGCTCCTGTGTCATCCGCCACGTTTGGCGCCATCTGCTGCACCCATCTCATCTGTGCCAGAGCTGCGGCCACCATCTGGACTATTCAGGTACCCTTGTGCGGGACATTGTATTTCTGGGGTGTCCTGTTGTTTGGCCAGCTGCCTCCCCGCTGCGGCGGTACGGCCTAGTGGGTCCGCTAACCCGCTTCGTGACAGGTCTTTGTCAAGCATGGTGATAGTACATTGGTGCACACTTTATATAACACATGTATTGTGACATCACTTCCTGAACGTGTTAAAACCTCAACAATAGTAAAATGCCCTCTTGGTAAAATTCTCACATAGTGCAAAGAGCCTCCACATCATCAGAATCTAATACAGTACAAATACATTTAAAGATCGCTAGTGTAATACCTGTAGAGCAGTCTGTTTGGATCAATCTCGCCTCGTGTAAATCCAAGGTCCTCGCGGCGCATAACAGGAAGTGTCAATTCCTTCAATTTCCGGCGTCAGCCGTTACCATAGATACGCATCGCGGTCTCACTCTGGGCCGTGCATGCGTATGCGCTCTAGATGGAACTACGAAGTCCGATCAGAGGAGAAACAACAGTCCTCATAGGTAGAGGACACTGTCAAAACTCATACCAAACCCAAACGGGGGAATACTCTGCATGTCTTATCTATTGCATAGTTGAATAAAGCGCACTATCTTAAATGCAACATAACAGAGAAGGCAATACATTCTACATGCATAATGTTATATAGTAACAGTAAAAAAAAATATTCTTTAGATAAGACAGGCAGAGAGAAGACACTCTGCTCAAGGATAGGTAGATCAACCTTTTTACTCCTAATTGTATATTTGTGCTGGTTAATGCGTGTTTTGCACTCCTGCGTGGTTTCTCCCACATACAGAAGTCCACATGGGCATTGTATGATATATATGACAAATTTGGAGTGACAAGAAAATGACTGTTTTATACTATAAGTTTTCCCTGTCCTTGGATGTACCATGGTGTTCCCCCGCATCATACTGTTGCAGTTGCAACATCCAAGGCAGGGAAAACATCCCTCTCTTTGAGATTTGGTCTGAGTTACAGAGCCAATATCAGCACGTCCCAGACGATCCCTCAAGTTGGGGGGTCTACGGAAGGACATAATGGGAGGATCTTGAAATTCTACATTCCCAGGAAAGGTGTCACTGAGAATGGGCCATTAATCCCTAAGAATTTTTTATGAGATTTTCCTACTAGTCGGGGAATATGTCAACACAAACGGAATTCTTTTCAATCTCTTTTTAGAAGGGTTTTTTTACCAACAAATCATTACGTTTATAGTTTTTTATCTTCTGAGTCACTCTTTCTACCACAGGTCTAGGGTAACCTCGCCTAAGGAATTTACTGCACATCTTATCAAGTCTATCTTCTACCACATTGTCCTCTGAGACAATTCTCTTGACTCTAAGGAGTTGACTAAATGGGAGGGACTCCACCGTACCCCATGGATGACAACTACTATAATGCAATAAATTATTGCAATCGGTGGGCTTTACAAATAGATCCGTAACAAGGCAATTACCCTTCTTAATCACAGTTGTATCCAGGAACTGTATCTTATCCCATGAATGTATCAAAGTGAACTGGAGTTCAGGGAAATGACCATTGATTTCTTCTTGGAACTTCAATAGTTGTATTTCGCTGTGATACCACACAAAGTAGATATCGTCTATGTACCTCATCCAGCCCCCTACGTGTTGGAAGAAGCTGGATGGGTACACAAACTTCTCCTCAAAAAATGCCAATCACAGGCTGCAGTGGTTTGCTGGGATGAAACTAAATGCCCGGCAGTTTTCCGCAGCGGACATTCCAGGCGAAAAGCTGCACGACAGTTTGGTGCGGTTTTCCGGTACCAAATGATTGGCGACCCGGTATTTGTCTGCGGCCCGTTGGTTGGGGATCACTGAGTTAGCATATAGGGAATGAATAAACTAGTGATAGATCGTCTTTAAACTTATTTGGTGTACAAGCTCATAATTGCACACAGTCCTTACTAAGGCCAAATTGAGACAAACGTTGATTACGTCCGTGTGACGGCCGTTAAAACAACGGCCGTCACATGGACTCGTGTAATTCAATGGGGCCGTTCACACGACCGTTGTTTCAATGGAGCGTGTGAAGGGTCCGTGAAAAAATAGGACATGTCCTATTTTTTTGCGCTTCACGCATCTCTCCATGGACTCTAGTCTATGGGGGATGCGTGATAACGCGTTCCGCAGGGGTGCAGCACGGGTGCACCTCGGACGTGAAAAACTGTAGTTTTTCACGTCCGAGGTTTGCTACGTTCGTGTGAATCTAGCCTGAGTTGCATATTATTTAGTCTCCCTTAATTCTGGCTTCCGTTCCTTTCTGACAGCAAGATTAGTGTAGTCTGCTGCGCTATTCTATGCGTAAAAAAACGAAAGCCCAATGGAATTAACCTAATATATGTGATTTGTTTCAAAATGGATCTGTCAAAGTTGTTATGGCTTCAGAAATAACAAAAACCATGACAATAATGTGAACAAATTCATAGGGCATGTTCAGGCATGGCGGATTTGCTGCAGAATTCCACTGTGAACAGGCCACAGTGGAAATCCACAGCAGATTTAATATTCTTTTGTTTTTAGAGCTTTTTCGTGCAAACGTTGAGGAAAACAAAGGTGTGGAAAATAGCTTGCTGTGCAGAATTTCCATCCCGCATCATGCTCAGTCTGTTGCGGAGAAGCAGCAGATTTTCACTATTGATTTCAGCCTTTGCAATGCAATCCTGAAGCAAATCCACTATGAAATCCAACACATCTGGATGAACCGTCAAATATGCACATTTTGTGGCATATTTGTTGCATAATTGCTGTGAATTTGCTGCAAAATCCGCAGCAGAAAATTTCTGCCATGTCTGAACGTGTTACATAAGAAGTGAGAAGCTTTAACACAATTAGGCTACATTCACACAAACGTAGGCCACCTCGGACGTGAAAAACTGCCGTATTGAGACCATGAAAAACGGCTCCAAAAACGGCTCAAGCAGTGACATGCACTTCTTTTTACGGGGCGTTTTTTTAAGCGCTGTTTTTACAAATGGGCGCATAAAAAAAAGCGTTGTTGGAACGAAACGCCATTTTTCCCATTGAAATCAATGGACAGATGTTTGGAGGCATTTAGCCTCCATATTTGTAACCATTTTTCAGGCATTAAACGGCTGAAAATAAGTCGTATGAACATACCCTCTGGCAGAATTCAGGCATACATGCTGTGCGCTGCATTTATTAACTATTTTAGACTCTTTTGCACCACACTTGACAAGGGGCATGGCTTAGTGGGAAAGGGGCATGGCTTAGTGGGAAAGGGACATGGCTTGCAAAATTTTGCCACAAAAGACTATAAGGAAATTCTGCATTTAAAATCCGCAACATATACAGAAATACATTGCGCAGCGGAAAAGCTATTTTTGTTGCATATTTTGTTTCCATCCATAGGAATATATGGTGTAAACTTCCACAGCAGATTTTTCCGCTACAGAATATTACACCACGTGTGACTGCACCCCTAACATGTCTTACTAGATGCGCCAAATTTATCATACAGCATACACCATTTAAATGAATTTGGCATGTCTTCTGACTGCCTTGTCTAAAGGCCTTATTACACAGGTCAATGATAGGGGAAACGATCATTCATATGAACGCTCGTTCCCGATCATTGCCCTGTCTCTGCAGGGCAACAATCAGCCGATGAACGTGCAAACACTCATGCAAACCCTTCGTTTACAATGTCTAAATCTTAGATAGTATTAGGCCAAATTCATACGACTCTAGTATACGTCCGTGCGACGGCCGTTAAAACAACGGACCGTTGAAAAATAGAACATGTCCTATTTTTGTCCGTTTTCACTCAATAGTCTCAAGTGTTTGGGGATCCGTAAAATGGTTCCGCACAGGTGCAACTTGGATATGAAAAATAACTGTTTTTCACGTCCGAGTTTGCACTTGTTCGTGTAAATCTGACCTTAGTCAATCTGCCCCAATCTCTTGATGCAAAGCACTATTTTTTATGGGTTCATGCACAACAAATTTGACATTATTAACTATATGAGCTGTGTGGACACAATGATAACAACCAAATTAACAAGGCAATCAAAAGTGTACATGCACATGCCCTGTATAAATTGGCAGTGGATCTGCAGAAGCACTCCCTCTGATGGTCTCAATGTATCCTAGTGCAATATGTCTTCATCTATATGATGTCATAATACAATAGGGTTTGTCCTTATTCCTAAACTGTATTTTATTATGATGATGTCACAATAGTCTTTACCTTTATTCCTACACTGTGTTCTTTTGTGATGATGTCACAATAGCCGGTCTTCATTTATAAACTGCCTTCTATTGTGATGTTAGGCTATATTCACACGACAGTGAAAAAAAATGTCCATTAAAAACTGATCAACTGTAAGGGCAGATTCACACGAGCGTTGCGTTTTTGCGCGCGCAAACAACGCAGCGTTTTGCGAGCGCAAAAACCATTTGACAGCTGCGTGTGTCATGCGTGTCTGATGCGCGGCTGCGTGATTTTCGCGCAGCCGGCATCATAGAGATGAGGCTTGTCGACGCCCGTCACTGTCCAAGGTGCTGAAAGAGCTAAATCTTTCAGCACCCTCGACAGTGAATGCCGAACACAACAGCGAAAAACCTGTAAAAAAAAAAGATAAAGTTCCTACTTACCGAGAACTTCCCGGCCGTTGCCTTGGTGACGCGTCCTTGGTGACGCGTCCTTGGTGACGCGCCTCTCTTGACATCGGGCCCCACCTCCCTGGATGACGCGGCAGTCCAAGTGACCGCTGCAGCCTGTGATTGGCTGCAGCCTGTGCTTGGCCTGTGATTGGCTGGAGCTGTCACTTGAACTGAAGTGTCATCCCGGGAGGTCGGACTGCAGGAAGGAGACAGGAGTAATCGGTAAGTTAGAACTTCGGTTTTTTTTACAGGTTCATGTATTTTGGGATCGCAAGTCACTGTCCATGGTGCTGAAACAGTTTAACTCTTTCAGCACCATGCACAGTGAATGTCTCCCGGCGTCGCGGACCGGAAATTTTTTGGCCGGGTTCGGCCAAAACGAGTTTGGCCGAACCCGGTGAAGTTAGCTTCGGTTGTCGGGGTTCGCTCCTCGCAAAGACACTCCGTTTGGATGCTTGGAAACAGAAAAGAACGTGGTGATTTTCTGTTTCCATTCATCCTTTTGACAGCTCGTGCGCTGTTTCAGTCTGTTCGCACGGAAGTGCTTCCGTGCGACCTGCCTGGTTTTCACGCACCCATTGACTTCAATGGGTGCGTGATGCGTGAAATACGCAGAGTTATTGAACCTGTCGCGTATTTTGCGCAGCGAACAAACGCTGCGCAAAATACACGGACTGTGTGTACTGCCCCATAGACTTATATAGGGCATTGCGTGCCGCGCGAAAACCACGCGGCCTACACGCTGCCAAATCACGCTCGTGTGAATCCCCCCTAAGGCTCGGTTCACACGTACTGTGCCGACGACCTGTAATTTTACGCGTCGCTGTCAAAAGACGGCGCGTAAAATAACAGCCTCGTCAAAGAAGTGCAGGATACTTCTTTGGACGTAATTGAAGCCGTTTTTCATTGATTCCAATGAAGAACAGCTCCAAATTACGGCCGTCATTGACGCCTCGCAAAAGGCGAGTACGAGCAATTACGTCTGAAATTACAAAGCTGTTTTCTCCTGAAAACAGCTCCGTAATTTCACCCGTAAATACAGTTAGGCTGGGTTCACACGACCATGTTACGTCCGTAATGTACGGAACGTATTACGGCCGGAAGATCCGGGCTCCTAGCATCATAGTGATGTACGATGCTAGGAGTCCCTGCCTCGCTGCAGGACAACTGTCCCGTACTGTAATCATGATTACAGTACGGGACAGTAGTTCCACGCAGAGGCAGGGACTCCTAGCGTCGTACATCACTATGATGCTAGGAGCCCGGCTCCCTGCACTGTGTTCGGTCCGGGTCTTCCGGCCGAAATACGTTCCGTACATTACGGACGTAACATGGTCGTGTGAACCCAGCCGTAGCGTGTGCACATACCCTTAGTTTTTCATAGCTATTGCATCAGTGTCTCTAAATTTTCATCCATTTCCAGTCCACCTGTCCGTTTTTAATGGCCGTTTCACGTCCGTTTTGCATCAGTTTTTCATGGCCGTTAAAAAAAACTGATGAATTTCATTGGTCAGGCTTTTTTTGTCTCAACCCCCTGAAAACACACAAAAGAAGGTCACATGTTCACCTAGACACTATTTACAGCCTCCCTGTATATGATGCCACACAGCCCCCTGTATAAGATGCTACACAGCCCCCTGTATAAGATGCCACACACCTCGCTGTAGATGATGCCACACACCTCCCTGTAGATGATGCCACACACCTCCCTGTAGATGATGCCACACACCTCCCTGTATATTATGGCACACACCTCCCTGTATATTATGGCACACACCTCCCTGTATATGATGCCACACACCTCCCTGTATATGATGCCACACAGCCTCCCTGTATATGATGGCACACAGCTCCCTGTATATGATTGCACACAGCTCCCTGTATATGATGCCACACAGCCTCCTTGTATATGCCACACAGACCCCCTGTATATGCCAGACAGACCCCCTATATATGATGCCACCCAACTCCACTGTATATGATGCCACACAGACCCACTGTATATGATGCCACACAGACCCCCTGTATATGATGCCACACAGCCCCCTGTTGATGCCACACAGCCCCCCTGTACATGCCACACAGCCCCCCTGTAGATGCCACACAGCCCCCCTGTAGATGCCACACAGCCCCCCTGTAGATGCCACACAGCCCCCCTGTAGATGCCACACAGCCCCCCTTTATATGATGCCACACAGCCTGACATGAATGCCCTACATACTCACTGATGCAGCGCTGTCTTCTTCAGGTAAGGCCTCTCATCTTCACTGGATCTGCGGTGACGCGATGACACATATTCACCGATGTAGCGCCGACTTCTCCTGGTCTGGTCGCTAGTCTCACGGGATCTGCGAAGGCGATGACATCATTGCGCCGCCTTAAAACGGCCAAAAATAGGACATGTCCTATTTTTTGATGCCCATTATTCACGGGCCGTTAAAAAAACGGCCGTGTGAATACACCCATAGAACATCATTGTTCTGAAAATGGTTGTGTGAATAAGGTCTTATCACAAAAGTGTTTATCTTTATTTCTAGGCTGCAGTCTATTTTGATGATGTTTCAATAGAAAGCATTTTTAATTGAAAAGCTGTGTTCTATTGTGATGCTGTCATTATAGTATTTATCTTTATTTTTAGGCAGTATTTTATTGTCACAATTCCACAATTTATTTTAGTATTTATTCCTGTGCTGTATTCTATTGTGTTGCTTGTCTTTAATCCTAGACTGTTATCACTGTTAGGGTATGTGCACACACACTAATTACGTCCGTAATTGACGGACGTATTTCGGCCGCAAGTACCGGACCGAACATAGTGCAGGGAGCCGGGCTTCTAGCATCATAGTTATGTACGATGCTAGGAGTCCCTGCCTCTCCGTGGAACTACTGTCCCGTGCTGAAAACATGATTACAGTACGGGACAGTTGTCCTGCAGAGAGGCAGGGACTCCTAGCATCGTACATAAGTATGTTGCTAGGAGCCCGGCTCCTTGCACTGTGTTCGGTCCGGGACTTGCGGCCGAAATACGTCCGTCAATTACGGACGTAATTAGTGTGTGTGCACATACCCTTAGTTCGGGTTCCCACTGGTCGGATACGCTGTGTAAAAATCACACAGAGTACCCGACATGGAACCCGGAGCACCTTCCGGCCCCAAAATCACACCATATTGCGGTTTTTCGGACGGAAATTTCCGCTACCTAAAAAAGCGCTCATACTTACCCCCCCCTCCTTTGATGTCCGCTCTGGCCTTCCACGAAGACGTTGCAGGCGATGTGACGCTGCAACCTGTGATTGGCTGCAACGGTCACATAGGATGAAACGTCATCCCAGGAGGCCGGACTGCAGGAAGAAGGATGGCGCTCTGGCAAAGTATGATTTATTTATTTTTTCCGGAGTTGCGATTTGTGTGGTGTAATCGCTGTGAATATGCCGCAAAAGTCGCAACACTTGGCTTTCTGTTGTGGGTTTTGCATCCCCATTGAATTCAATCTGGAAAACCTGCAACAGAAAGCTATTACTAATTAAAAAATTCTGCACCACAGATCAATTTATTAACGTTTACGCTGCGGTTTCCCCCCGCAGCGTGGACATGAGATTTACTAAGTTTCATCCACTTTGCTGCTACAGTAAATGCTGCGGAAATTCCGAAAATTCTGCAGCGTTTATGCTACGTGGGAACCCGGCCTCAGGCCTCGGGAAAATAACGCGGGTCCACTGTGTTACTATTAGATTTAACTTAGAGCTAAACAGGGGGCGGAGTTTAGGAGATTTTTCAATCTTTACCTTAAAACACCCCTCACAACTGTATGGACTTTGTGCAGGAAATCCCTAGGTTGCATCCCCGAAGTAGTTTCCAAAAACAACTACTGACGAATTGGAAATGGTATTTACGCAGCAAAACAGTAGAATCAACTTCAAGCAACACAATAAGGCCTTGTTCACATACTGCAGATCTGCTGCAGATTTTGCATGCATTTTTTAAAATCAGAATTGGATCCTGGAGAGCAGACCCATAAAGGTATGTCCACACGTAGCGTAAACAATGCAGATTTTCCACAACGGATTTAATTGCGGAAAATCCGCAGTGTAATACAGTGGCAGCAGTGTGGATGAGTTTACAACAAACATTGATTACACTTCTCCATCCAGGCCGGCCTCCTGGGATGGTGCTTCATCCCATGTGATTGCTGCAGCCAATCACAGGCTACAGCGGTCACATGGGATTAAACGTCATCCCAGGAGGCTGGGCCGCCTGGACAAAACAGTGATGCGTTACCATGATTTCGGTGATCGGGGTAAGTATGAGCTTTTTGGATAAAATTCTATCTGCAATTCTTCAGTAGTTGTTATTGGAGACTAGGGCAGATACAGGCCAGGGTAGGCAGTGATCTCAAGGCTGATTCAGGCAAAAGTCAGGATCAAATCCAAAATAGCAAACACTTTAAGGCTGGGTTCACACGTGGCGGAATTTCACTTGAATTCCGCTGCGGACACTCCGCAGCGTTAATCCGCAGCGGAGCCGTTTCTCCATTGACTTCCACTCTAATTTAGAAGTGTTCGTTTAGACGATGCGTAAAATTCCGCTGCGGAGCATAGGCTGCGGAGCGGAATTTGGTGTCCGCAGCATGCTCTGTCTGTTGCGGAGCAGTGGCGGACTGGTTGCGGACTCATGGCGGAATTTCTCCATTGACTTCAATGGAGATTCTAAATTCCGCAATGAAGTCCGCAGCTGTCATGCACATGTTATGTGTGCTGCGGATGCGTCTTGCTTTTTTAACATGACATTTCTTCATTCTGGCTGGACCTATGTATTTCTAGGTCTACAGCCAGACTGAGGAAGTCAATGGGGCTCCCGCAATTACGGGAGCGTTGCTAGGAGACGTCAGTAAATAGTCACTGTCCAGGGTGCTGAAAGAGTTAAGCGATCGGCAGTAACTGTTTCTGCACCCTGGACAGTGACTACCGATCCCAATATACAGCAACCTGTCAAAAAAATAGAAGTTCATACTTACCGAGAACTCCCTGCTTCTGTCTCCAGTCCAGCTTCCCAGTATGACGTTTCAGTCTAAGTGACGGCTGCAGCCAATCACAGGCTGCAGCGGTCACATGGACTGCCGCGTCATCCAGGGAGGTAGGGCTGGATGCCGAAAGAGGGACGCGTCACCAAGACAACGGCCGGTAAGTATGAAATTCGTTTACTTTCACTAGGGAAAGTGCTGTCCCTTCTCTCTATCCTGCACTGATAGGGAGAAGGGAAGCACTTTTCCCACAGTCCGCAGCAGCTAGTCTGCATCAATTTACTGCACATTTTGGGCAGATCCGCAGCCGTAATCCGCAACCCGGATTAGGTGCGGCATTGATGCGGACAGTTGCGGAGGAATTCTGCCACGTGGGGGCATGCCCTTAGGCTGGATTGACACACAGCGTTTTGCTGCATTTTTGTGCGTTTTTCGCAGCATTTTTAATGGGTTTTTTTGCTGCATATTTTTCATGCAGTTTTAAGTGCAGCCAGATGTTACATTAGGGTCTATAGTAAAATATCAAATGCACTACACACAACCGCGTTTGGGTTGCTTGGGTTTTTGAGGCAGGTTTGTGGTCAGTGGCTTTTTTTTTTTTGCTCTGGGTATGGGGTTTTTGCTATAGGTTTCTCTATAGAACTTCAAAAATGCCAGAAAAAAAAGCATGTACAAACTCACACCAAATGAAAAACGCCACAAAAAACGCCATTAAAAACTCATGTTACATTTGAAAACTGGTAGCGTTTTTACGGTGGATTTTCCACAATAAAATGTGTTGCATAAAATCCGCAGTGTTCATGCCTAGTGTGTTCCTACCCTAAGGCCGGATTTACACAAGCGTGTGCTTTTTGTGTGCGCAAAAACGTGGCGTTTTGCGCATGCAAAAGGTCCATAACAGCTCCGTGTGTCTGCAGCATATGATGCGCGGCTGCGTGAGTTTCGCGCAGCCGCCATCATTATGACACTCTGTTTGTATGTTTGTAGCACGTGGTGCTTTTCTGTTTTCATTCATAGTTTATACTGCTGCGGAAGTGCTGGGCGTGATTTTCACGCACCCATTGACTTCAATGGGTGCGTGATGCGCGAACAATGCACAAATATGGGACATGTCGTGAGTTTTACGCAGCGGATACACACTGCGTGAAAATCTCTGACAGTCCGCATGGCCCCATAGAGTAACATAGGTCCGTGCGAGGCGCGTGAAAATCACGCGCGTTGCACGGATGTATTACACGTTCGTCTGAATAAGCCCTAACAATAAGGCCCAGTTCACATCGTTTTTGGGCCTTGATATTGACTCGGACACTGCGTCAGAATCAGCACCAAAAAACTTCCAAAACCGCCTCCCATTGATTTAATCTGAAATCAATGGGAGCCAGTCGCGGAAAAAAGAAAAAGCAGCACGTCCTTTCTTGCCGCGGTTCTGCCTCTGACCTCCCATCGAAATCAATGGGAGGCAGAAAATGCATTTTTCGCTGCGTTTTTTGTCTGCTGTCCTCAATCGCCGCGGGCAAAAAACGCAGCAAAAAACCGCGGCAAGATAGTGTGGGCAGGTCAAAATCTGCCTCAAAATTCTGTAAGGAATTTTGAGGCAGATTTTTTTCTGCCTGCAAAATACTCTGTGTGAACAGGGCCATACATAAACAGCACTTTGAGACACTTTACTCACCGTATCAGAAGAGCTGCTTGCTCCCACTCCAGTCCTCTTGAGGCGATGTCTTCGGTCCAGACGTCCAGTCCTTCACCTCCAGCCAGGCTCCAGGTAAGTTGTGTCCATGTGTGTGTCCGCGGCTGCGCGCGCTTCGTTCGCGGGTGCGCGCGCTGGCGATCGCGGGTGTGTGCTTCCGCGGGTGCGCGCGCGGGAGGTCACAAGTGCGTGCTTTCGTGGGTGCGTGCTCGTGGACGCTCGCGAGTGTGCACGCGCGGGAGTTTCCTTGTGCGTGCGATCGGTCGCGCTAGCGAGCGGGCGGTTCGACGGCCCCCATGACGAGAGGGGGGCCCGCAGCTCACGACATTCTGTGGTGAAAAAAACGGGCCCCATTGCAGGGGCCCGTTTTTTTTTACCAATGGCAAGTCGCGGCAGTTGCCGGGCCCCCCTTTCAATTCGGTTTGGCCGGGCCCCTCACACCAGTACCCCTAATACCCCCCTGATGGCGGCCCTGGCTACTGTATTGCTGCGGATTTTCCGCAATGAAATCCGTTGCAGTATTTACGCTACGCATGAACCAGGCCTAAAGGAGGACTTAGGCCAGGATCCCAAACACAGTTTTGATACCATTTTTGTGGCAATCTTTTGAGCCAAACACAGAAGTGGCACAAAAGAAAGGAGATACATCAGTCTTTTCTTTATACCTTTCCTTACATTTGGATCCACTTCTGACTTTGGCTCAAAAAACGGAGCCAAAAACTGTCAGGCCGGATTCACAGGAGCGTGTGCGTTTTGCGCGCGCAAAAGGTCCATAAAAGCTCTGTGTGTCATCACCATATGGTGCGTGATTTTCGCGCAGCCGCCATCATTATGACACTCTGTTTTTATGTTTGTAAACAGAAAAGCACGTGGTGCTTTTCTGTTTTCATTCATAGTTTTGACTACTGTATCCCGCATCACGCGCGGCACACGGAAGTGCGTCCGTGTGCCGTGCGCGGTTTTCACGCACCCATTGACTTCAATTGGTGCGTGATGCATGAAAAACGGCCAAAGATAGGACATGTCGTGAGTTTTACGCAGCGGCATATGCTGCGTAAAAATCACTGACAGTCTGAATGGCCCCATAGACTAACATAGGTCCGTGCGACACACGTGAAAATCACGCGCGTAGCACGGACATATTATACGTTCGTCTGAATAAGCCCTCACAAAAACTGCGTTTGATCCTGGCTTTACAAATGGACAGGATCCAAGAACTGTGTTGCAGTTCTGAGCATATTTAATTAATCAGAGGTGATCACCCATTGGTGCCTTGCTAGGAAAATGGCGGTGAGACAAGGCGAGGGACGTTGCCACACCGCGCAGTGGTCGGCATCCAGTTATAGCTGTGTTCTATTCAGATACTGCTGCAATAGTATTGCTATTTATTCAACATGATGTCACAATAGTGTTTGTCTTCAGCCGTGTTCTGTTCTGATGATACTACAAGTGTTTATCTTTATTCCTCTGCAGTGTTCTTTTGCTAAGATGTCATAATACTGTTTGTATTCCTAGGCTGTGTTTTATTATGCTGATGTCACAGTAGTGTTTATTTTTATTTCTCGGCTGTGTTATTGTGATGATATTACAATGTACTATATCTTCATTTACTGTATAAGCTATGTTCTATTGTGTATGTTCTACTGTGATGATGCCACCAGTGTTGAACTGGCCCCCCAGATTACTAGAGGATCCTCCAGTGGACCCATGTTCTGACACAATAATGGGCCCCTACAGTGACAGGGTGCAAAAGGTCCAGCAGAAGACAACACCATTGTAGCTATTTTGGAGACAATCACTTGCTGCTAAGGATTATTTCTTAAGAGTTTATTCAGAAATAATCCCTTAGACTTTATTAATTATATATCACATGTGTGCACAATGACACCAATAAAGTTTACAATGTAATTAAAAAAAGGACATACAATGTATAGCTTGACAATGGGCCATCATAGTGATTTCATCTGGTGGGCCCAAGGTACCTCAGTCCGGCACTTTTTATAAATGTTTTTGCACCCAATAGGATGTGAAAGGGACATGACAATGGGAGGCTCTTAAGGCCCTTTTACATGGGCCACTGATAAGGAAAACGAGTGTTCATATGTGTAAACAGGCCAACGATCAGCCGCTGAACAAAAAAACGCTCATTCATAGGCTTATCGCATCTTTTATGCAGCACTAAATATTATCATTGTCGGCAGCACATCTCCTGTGTAAATGTATGGGGACGAACAATCGTAGTAATCATCGCATGTCCCCATATATAACCAATCACTGCTCCTTGTGAAAGCAGCAAGCAAGCGCTGATGAACTGTTTCGTTGATCGGTCCTCTTTTTCTCAGCCCATAATGGCCCTTGTAAAATTACCCAACCAGTCAAAGGAGGACATAAGGGGCAGAAAAGAGCCCAGGTAATGTCCTGGGAGGCCAAGGTTGCACTTCTATAAGATATCAAGTTTTAGGCTGGATTCACACAAGCATGTTCGGTCCGTAAAGGACGGAACGTATTTCGGCCGCAAGTCCCGGACCGAACACACTGCAAGGAGCCGGGCTCCTAGCATCATAGTTATGTACGACGCTAGGAGTCCCTGCTTCGCTGCAGTACAACTGTCCCGTACTGTAATCATGTTTTCAGTACGGGACAGTAGTTTCACGGAGAAGCAGGGACTCCTAGAGTCGTACATAAGTATGATGCTAGGAGCCCGGCTCCCTGCAGTGTTCGGTCCGGGACTTGCGCCTGAAATACGTTCCGTCCATTACGGACGTAATATGCTCGTGTGAATGCAGCCTAAAGGCTTACTTGATGTGTAGTTTCTTATGCAAATGCATTTATTTATTTTTTTGGGCCGAAAGTATGATCTATCAGTTTCTTCTATTCTTTAAATTAAAGAGGCTCTGTCACCAGATTTTGCAACCCCTATCTCCTATTGCAGCAGATCGGCGCTGCAATGTAGATAACAGTAACGTTTTTTTTTTTTTTAAAAACTAGCATTTTTGGCCAAGATATGACCATTTTTATATTTATGCAAATGAGGCTTTCTAAAGTACAACTGGGCGTGTTTAACGTTAAAGTACAACTGGACGTGTATTATGTGCGTACATCTGGGCGTTTTTACTTCTTTTACTAGCTGGGCGTTGTGAATAGAAGTGTATGATGCTGACGAATCAGCATCATCCACTTCTCTTCGTTACCACCCAGCTTCTGGCAGTGCACAGACACACAGCGTGTTCTCGAGAGATCACGCTGTGACGTCACTTCCTGCCCCAGGTCCTGCATTGTGTCGGACGAGCGAGGACACATCGGCACCAGAGGCTACAGTTGATTCTGCAGCAGCATCAGCGTTTGCAGGTAAGTAGCTACATCGACTTACCTGCAAACGCCGATGCTGCTGCAGAATCAAATGTAGCCTCTGGTGCCGATGTGTCCTCGCTCGTCCGACACGATGCAGGACAAAGGGGCAGGAAGTGAGTGACGTCACAGCGTGATCTCTCGAGAACACGCTGTGTGTCTGTGCACTGCCAGAAGCTGGGTGTTAACGAAGAGAAGTGGATGATGCTGATTCGTCAGCATCATACACTTCTATTCACAACGCCCAGCTAGTAAAAGAAGTAAAAACGCCCAGATGTTACACACACAATAAACGCCCACTTGTACTTTAACTTTAAACACGCCCAGTTGTACTTTAGAAAGCCTCATTTGCATAAATATAAAAATGGTCATAACTTGGCCAAAAATGCTCGTTTTAAAAAAAAACAAAACACGTTACTCTTATCTACATTGCAGCGCCGATCTGCTGCAATAGCAGATAGGGGTTGCAAAATCTGGTGACAGAGCCTCTTTAAGCTCTACTAAAAGAGCTACCTACAAAAGGATATTTGAGATCTCCAGCACCAGTACAGTCACCTATGACTGTGAGGAATATCGACTACATTGAGATTATAGAATATTTAGGCAACATTTGGTATTTTCTTTCATGTCACTAATCTATTTTACTTTTGTGGAAATACTGGAAAAATCCCTAACTTTCCATGTTGTCTACTTCCAGTTTTCTTGGGAATATTATTCTCCAGCCTGTATCAGATAAATACATCCTGACCACATGCCTCTTCTCGTGCTATCAAGTTAATCAAACTTGTATAGCGCCTATAGGATGTGGACTCTGTCTTCATAAACTTCACACAATTCACTATCATTGTTTTATAGAGATAACAGTTGTAATAGGAGCCGTTTGGCAGCTGTTTTCTCTTGTGTTTTTCCCAAGAATCTTCCATAAAGTTTCCACACGTTTACAAAGGGGGAAGGGTGAAAGTACTGCTAAAATAATCAGGAGAAAAGAAACAGCACACCACAGGACACTGAAAATTTGCACAGCATTTTTTTAATGCCAAACAACTCCCTATAAGGCCTTATTTACATGAGCGCTGCGCATCTCGGACATGAAAAACTGCAGTTTTCCACGGCCGAGGTGCATCCGTGCTCAGCGCTGCGGGACGCGATGTCACGCATCCCCCATAGTTGAGAGTCTATGGAGGGATGTGTGATGCGTGAAAAGAACGGACATGTCCTATTTTCCCACAGACCCTTCACACGGTCCGTTGAAACAACAGCTGTGTGAACGGCCACATTGAATTGCATAGGTCCGTGGGACGGCCTCTGTTTCAACGGCCGTCCCACGGACGTTTAACACGTTCGTGTAAATAAGGCCTAAAGGAATAAAGTACTATTGGACAGGTGAAACGGTAAATTAACTTCTTGAAGACGCAGGACGAGTAGGCATGTCCTGAGCGGAAGGCATTAGCCGCATCTTGACAAGCATACAATTTCAGCATGTGTTTTCTGCAAATTTTTTTCTCATTCTTGTCGCTGCTACTGTAATACGCTGCACAATTTCTGAACAGAAATTCTGCAGCATTTCCGTCCTGTGCAGGAGGCCTAATGGCGGAGATCAAAGTAGCCTTTGAGCTCCATCGTTTAACCCTTTGTGTTCCTTGATCAATTCTGATTGCTGCATACAAAGGCAGAGTCCGGGGGGGCCCTCTTTGATTGCAGTAAAGGAATTCCCTGTAATGGGATATGGGACATTAACTTGAATGGGCAGACAGCCCAGCGACCATTGAAGGACCCTAGGGGAGTCTGACAATATTCCCTATTGTTAAGGCCTCGTTCACATCTGCGTTGAACAGACTAGGGATGCACGATGCATCGAAACTTCGATACTGTTTCGATACTGTGCATCCCCAAACGGTTCGATGCCGTTATTTCATGTAATTCGATACTTAGCTGTGCGGCTGCACAGCTCAGTATTGTAACACATGAATGTATGAGAGCGGGGCTGCGGCTGTGTAATTGTCATTGCTACTCCTCCCGAGTCCTGACAACAAGCGCGCGCCGTCAGGATGATGTGATGCGGCCGGCGCTGTACTAATGAGCGGCGGCACTGAAAACAGTACATGGCGGGCGCACTGCAAAACACCTCCATGTTCTCTCCTCAGTGCCTGAACCGCCGCTCATTAGTGCAGCGCTGGCCGCATCACCTCCTGCTGACCGCGCGCACTTAAAGTGGCTCTGTCACCAGATTATAAATGCCCTATCTCCTACATAATCTGATCGGCGCTGTAATGTAGATAACAACAGTGGTTTTCAAAAGAAAAACGATCATTTTTGAGCAAGTTATGAGCAATTTTAGATTTATGCTAATTAGTTTCCTAATAGACAACTGGGCGTGTTTTTACTTTTTACCAACTGGGCGTTGTACAGAGGAGTGTATGACGCTGACCAATCAGTGACCAATCAGCGTCATACACTTCACATTGTTCCAGCACAGCTTCATTCACTGCACAATCACACTGTAACAATGGGCTGGAACAATGAGAAGTGTATGATGCTGATTGGTCAGCCTCATACACTCCTCTGTACAATGCCCAGTTGGTAAAAAGTAAAAATACGCCCAGTTGTCTATTAAGAAACTAATTAGCATAAATCTAAAATTGCTCATAACTTGCTAAAAAATGATCGTTTTTCAAAAGAAAAACCACTGTTGTTATCTACATTACAGCACCGATCAGATTATCTAGGAGATAGGGCACTTATAATCTGGTGACAGAGCCTCTTTAATGTCAGGAGCGGGGCAATGGCTGTATTACGCAGCCCCGCTCTATAACGGCGGAGATCAGAGAAACCTCTCATCTCCGCCGCTATTCTCCTGAATGCTGCGATCAAAGCTGACTGCACCATTCAAGAGGAAGTGAGAAGGGGGATGCCCTTGGATCGCGTCACAGGAATCCCTATGACGCGATTAAGGGACATACCATATATGGGCAGACAGCCCAGGGCCTGGGCGGTCTTACCATATTTCCTGTTGTTAGGGCATACTTAGGTATGTCCTAACAACTGCCTGTGTACTATCAGTACACAGGCTAATGTACTGTAATATAGATATATGTCAGTACATTAAAATTTAAAAATAAAGTAAAAACATAAAGTAATGTTAAATTTAAAAAAATACACATACACCTTTTTTACAATAAACATTAAAATAAGTCTCAATACATAAAACATACACATATTCGGTATTGGCGCGGCCGTATAACCTTCACAACAATTTTTTTGCATCATTTATGATGTGTACGATGTAAAAAAATAAAATAAACACTGCTTTCTTTCACTTATTGTGGGGCACGAGGTGCGATGCATTTAACCTCTATGTGCCTCACATTAATAGTAATTAACCCCATCATGTACCTTACACATTAAGCCATTATGACTGAGAAACATGATGGGATTAATTACTATTAATGTGAGGCACATTCAAAATTCATCAAACCTCGTGCCTCACATCAGAAAACGGAAGAACTTTTTTTTATTACTGTTGGCAAAGTATCGAATTGGTATCGAAATCGCAATACTAAACGAAGTATCGGTAATGAAGTCCAAATTCTGGTATCGTGATATCCCTAGAACAGACACAAACTGACACAGACGGAAGCCAGAGGTTTCCGTTTCCATCACCATTGTTTTCAATGGTGACAGATCCGGTGCCCGTGGTTTCCGTTTGTCTCTGTTGTGCACCGGACCCATAGTTTTGCTGGGAGCAATAGCGTAGTCGACCACCCCAACGCAGATGTGAACGAGGCCTAAGTTATACTTAGGTATTACCTAACAACTGCGTGTGTACTATTAGTACAGAGGCTAACGTACTGGCATAAAGATATATGGCACTATATTATAGTTAAAAAAACAAAAACCTATGGAATAAAAAAATAAACATAAAATTAAATTTAAAAAGTAGCGTAAAAATATCTTTAAAAAAAACGACAGACAAATAAATTTTTTTACAATAAGTAAACTTTATTATATATAAGTTCCAAGTCATAAAATTACATACACTTATTTTGGTATCCTCATGACAGTAACAACTTGTACAATACATTTATAATAAAAACTACAGCAGAATTTAGAAAAAATGTTTACGTTCTCAAGGCCAAAATTGACTTAGTCCGCAAGGAGCTAAATGCAGACCACTAGTACATTAAAAGTCTTTTAGTGATGTGCAAGTAATACCAGCCCCCCTCAACACTATAATGTCATATCAGTTTTCACCCCTTTGTGTGCATAAACTGCTTATTTCCAGTCCTCCCACAGCATCTCTATTAGGTTCAAGAGAGTCCAAAACTTTTATTTTGTTTCTCATTTGTTTATATTAAGACTTGTTTTCATGACCAGTTCTAACAATGGCCCACAGGTCAGCCATGTACAAAAGCCTACTACGCCCTACCTAAAACAGTGAGGGAGATCAACACTGTGAAGGTGAACTATAAGGGTACATTCAGGCGTACCGGATTTGCTGCAGAAAGCTTTCCATAGCAAATCTGGACAAAGCCATCGGGAAATCCACAGCGGTAAATCGGTACCAAATCATGCAGGTTATATAGGTAGAGTCCCGGGTATTCATAATCCACATCATGATTCATAAGTCGTCCACTTATACGGAATTTTAATCAGGGATATACGAATGCCTCACTAGATAATGGCCGGTATATCACATACCTACTAAAAGAATATATGCGTTAAAAACTGAACACACAAACAATCCACAGTTTTAAAATTCATAAAATAATATCATGCTGGTAGTCTGGTGGTTCCGGCTTCCTCATAGGAAAGGTGCAAAACTTAACTGTTCGTTAAGTCCAGCCGGTGCCATAGATCCTAATTGCACAATCCACCTACATTCCTTTTGTGCCAGGACCTTCTTCACATTGCCCCCCCTGATGCCACAACGAATACGTTCAATCCCCCGAATTTTGAGGGATCTTGGGTTGCACCCATGATATATAGTTACATAGTTACATAGTTACATAGTTAGTACGGCTGAAAAAAGACACATGTCCATCAAGTTCAACCAAGGGAAGGGAAAAGGGAAGGAAAAATTTCTACACATAGGAGCTAATATTTTTTTGTTATAGGAAATTATCTAACCCTTTTTTAAAGCCATCTACTGTCCCTGCTGTGACCAGCTCCTGCGGTAGGCTATTCCATAAATTCACAGTTCTCACTGTAAAGAAGCCTTGTCGCCTCTGCAGCTTGAACCTTTTTTTCTCCAGACGGAGGGAGTGCCCCTTTGTTTTTTGAGGGGGTTTTACAAGGAACAGGATTTCACCATATTTTTTGTATGTGCCATTAATATATTTATATAAGTTAATCATGTCCCCCCTTAGTCTTCTTTTTTCAAGGCTAAATAGGTTTAATTCTTTCAATCTTTCCTCATAACTTAAATTCTCCATGCCCCTTATTAGCTTCGTTGCTCTTCTTTGTATTTTTTCCAACTCCAGGGCATCCTTTCTATGAACTGGAGCCCAGAACTGAACTGCATATTCTAGATGAGGCCTCACTAATGCTTTGTAAAGTGGCATTATTACATCCCTGTCCCGCGAGTCCATGCCTCTTTTAATACACGACAATATCCTGCTGGCCTTTGAAGCAGCTGATTGACACTGCATGCTGTTATTGAGTTTATGATTTACAAGTACACCCAGATCCTTCTCAACAAGTAAATCCGCCAGTGTAGCGCCCCCTAGGACATATGATGCATGCAGGTTGTTGGTACCAAGATGCATAACTTTACATTTATCTACATTAAACTTCATTTGCCAAGTGGACGCCCAAACACTTAGTTTGTTTAAATCTGCCTGTAATTCATGAACATCTTCCATAGTCTGAACTATATTACATAGCTTGGTGTCATCTGCAAAAATAGAAATAGTGCTATTAATCCCTTCCTCTATATCATTAATAAATAAGTTGAATAATAGTGGTCCCAGCACTGAACCCTGGGGTACACCACTTATAACCGGGGACCATTCAGAGAAGGAATCATTGACCACAACCCTCTGGATACGGTCCTTGAGCCAATTCTCAATCCAATTACAAACTATATTTTCTAAACCTATAGTCCTTAATTTACCCATTAGGCGTCTATGGGGGACAGTGTCAAATGCCTTTGCAAAGTCCAAAAACACTAAATCCACAGCGGCCCCTCTGTCTAGACTTCTGCTCACCTCTTCATAAAAACAGATTAGGTTAGTTTGACAACTTCTGTCCTTAGTAAAACCGTGCTGGCTGTCACTTATAATGCTATTTATTGTCACATAATCCTGTATATAGTCCCTCAATAGCCCCTCAAACATTTTCCCCACGATGGATGTTAAGCTTACTGGTCTATAATTACCCGGGGAAGACCTAGAGCCCTTTTTGAAAATAGGCACCACATTTGCCCTGCGCCAGTCCCTTGGCACTATACCAGTCACTAGAGATTCTCTGAATATTATGAAAAGGGGGACAGAAATAACTGAACTAAGCTCTTTAAGAATTCTAGGGTGTAACCCATCTGGTCCCGGAGCCTTGTGCACATTTATTTTATTTAATTTAGCTTGGACCATCTCTACATTCATCCAATTCAGTATATCAACTGATATATTAACAGCACTGGCGCCGGCTACATCAGCTGCTCTTTCTTCTGTTGTATATACAGAGCTAAAGAACCCATTTAGTAACTCTGCCTTCTCTTGATCCCCTGTGATCAACTCCCCATTACCATTATCTAGGGGTCCTACATGTTCAGACCTTGGCTTTTTTGCATTTATATGCTTGAAGAATTTTTTAGGATTTGTTTTACTATCCTTGGCCACCTGCCTTTCATTTTGTATTTTTGCTAATTTTATTACATTTTTACAGATTTTATTAAGCTCTTTATATTTTACAAAGGCTACAGCTGTACCCTCAGATTTGTATTTTTTAAATGCCCTTTTTTTGTCATGTATTGCCCCTTTCACAGAAGGTGTAAGCCATGTGGGGTTTAATTTGAGTCGTTTATACTTATTACCTGTAGGAATAAATTTTGCACTATAATAACTCAAAGTAGATTTGAAAATCTCCCATTTATCATTTGTTCCATTATTTGACATTAGTTCTTCCCAGTCTATATCCTGAATTGCAGCCCTCATCCTGGGGAAATTGGCTTTCTTAAAATTAAATGTTTTTGCCCTCCCAGCCTGCGTTTGTTTTTTACAGTATAGGTAAAATGTAACTATATTATGATCACTGTTACCGAGGTTTTCACGAACATTGACATTCCCAACAAGATCTGCATTATTAGAAATGACCAGATCCAACAGAGCTTCACCTCTAGTCGGGTCTTCCACAAACTGGCCCATAAAATTTTCCTGCAACAGGTTGAGGAAATGTCTCCCCTTTGCAGTTGAAGCCGAACCATGACACCAATTAATATCCCGGAAATTAAAATCTCCCATTATCACTACAGTACCCGCCTGTGCAGCCCGCTCCATCTGTTTATATATCTGACCTTCCATCTCCTCAGTTATATTGGGGGGTCTATAGATTACACCAAAAGTAATTTTTTCAGTGTTTACCTCCCTTTCTAGTTCCACCCACAAGGTTTCAACCTCCTCACAGTCTTCACCCACTATTGTCTCTTTCACACTCGCATTTTAAAATGTCTGGGCAAGGTTTTGAGTTCAATAGGGTCGTCGATAGCCCCTGCTACAATAATGTCCCGCACATGCTCTCTGGTACGTACGCGTAGTTCCCTTGATGTCAATCCTATGTAAATCTTAGGGCACCCACATACAGCGTAGTACACTACATGTGTGGTACTACACGATATGTAGTCTTTGATCTCAAAGGACTTAGTACCATCCACTGATTCTAACCTGTTTGTTCTGCTAATGTTGGGGCACGCAACACAGTTGGCACATGGGTAACAACCTTTTCTTTGCCCCTGGGATCCGAAAAAATTTATTGCCACACTTCCGGTTTCGCCGTCGGATGCGCGCCAAGTTACTTTTGAACAGAACAGAACTTAGGTAGATTACACCTGGGCCACATTATAGATAGGGTATATAGAGGGTGCCTCCTGGATAGACACACTACACCCCCTTGAGGAAGCGGACATCTGCGAAACGCGCGTCGGGGCGCACACAGTGACTATCGGGACACAGCCAAGGACTTTTTATGGGTAAGACTATCCTGGCTAGTACTGTATTTCAGGGTATGGTTTAGATCCACTTTTTTCATTACTTGATGCTTTTTTTCTGGACCATTCATGTCCCTTAATAGTATCAATATATGCATTAAGACCAAACTACCATATGTTATACCAGTGTTAGTCCTACTGTAAAACCTATACAATAAGGGCTTAATACATAAATTCTGGCTTTCCTGATTTGTCTCTATGTCATCTTTTATTGAGTTTCTCCTGTTATACATACCTTTTTAAATGTTTTGTCATCGTGCATATTTAAATAAAGCTTTGTATTGACATTTCCTGATAATATATTGGCTACAGACTCTGTTTCTTCTATGTCTATATATATATTATAGAGTTGCCTTACTAATACACTCAGGAGGATGTTCCTTGGAACAATACCTAGCCCAATAATTCTTTTGCCTTTGGAGACTAGCAGTTATTATTATAGTAATGTAGTATTATTATTATTATTATTATAGTAATATAGTGTTATAGTAGTTCAAATAACTAATTGATTAACAATAATTTTGAATTGTATCAAATTTGAAAGTAATGCGGCCCATCAACTTCCCATTTTTTCTATATGCGGCCCACTTACCTGGCCGAGTTTGAGACCCCTGGATGAGAGGATGTATTACAAACATTGATATCGTCTGAGGATTTTTGTCTACATAAAGAAAAACTACAGACCACACTGAGGGTATGTTCACACGGCACCCTCCGTTATGGCTGAAATTACGGAGCTGTTTTCAGGAGAAAACAGCTCCGGAATTTCAGACGTAATGGCAAGTGCAGGCGCGTTTCGCAGCGTCCATTACGGACGTAATTGGAGCTGTTTTTCCATGGTGTCAATGGAAAACGGCTCCAATTACGTCTCAAGAAGTGCCAGGCACTTCTTTGACGCGGGCGTCTTTTTTACGCGCCGTCTTATGATTACACCAAAAGTAATTTTTTCAGTGTTTACCTCCCTTTCTAGTTCCACCCACAAGGTTTCAACCTCCTCACAGTCTTCACCCACTATTGTCTCTTTCACACTCGCATTTTAAAATGTCTGGGCAAGGTTTTGAGTTCAATAGGGTCGTCGATAGCCCCTGCTACAATAATGTCCCACACATGCTCTCTGGTACGTACGCGTAGTTCCCTTGATGTCAATCCTATGTAAATCTTAGGGCACCCACATACAGCGTAGTACACTACATGTGTGGTACTACACGATATGTAGTCTTTGATCTCAAAGGACTTAGTACCATCCACTGATTCTAACCTGTTTGTTCTGCTAATGTTGGGGCACGCAACACAGTTGGCACATGGGTAACAACCTTTTCTTTGCCCCTGGGATCCGAAAAAATTTATTGCCACACTTCCGGTTTCGCCGTCGGATGCGCGCCAAGTTACTTTTGAACAGAACAGAACTTAGGTAGATTACACCTGGGCCACATTATAGATAGGGTATATAGAGGGTGCCTCCTGGATAGACACACTACACCCCCTTGAGGAAGCGGACATCTGCGAAACGCGCGTCGGGGCGCACACAGTGACTATCGGGACACAGCCAAGGACTTTTTATGGGTAAGACTATCCTGGCTAGTACTGTATTTCAGGGTATGGTTTAGATCCACTTTTTTCATTACTTGATGCTTTTTTTCTGGACCATTCATGTCCCTTAATAGTATCAATATATGCATTAAGACCAAACTACCATATGTTATACCAGTGTTAGTCCTACTGTAAAACCTATACAATAAGGGCTTAATACATAAATTCTGGCTTTCCTGATTTGTCTCTATGTCATCTTTTATTGAGTTTCTCCTGTTATACATACCTTTTTAAATGTTTTGTCATCGTGCATATTTAAATAAAGCTTTGTATTGACATTTCCTGATAATATATTGGCTACAGACTCTGTTTCTTCTATGTCTATATATATATTATAGAGTTGCCTTACTAATACACTCAGGAGGATGTTCCTTGGAACAATACCTAGCCCAATAATTCTTTTGCCTTTGGAGACTAGCAGTTATTATTATAGTAATGTAGTATTATTATTATTATTATTATAGTAATATAGTGTTATAGTAGTTCAAATAACTAATTGATTAACAATAATTTTGAATTGTATCAAATTTGAAAGTAATGCGGCCCATCAACTTCCCATTTTTTCTATATGCGGCCCACTTACCTGGCCGAGTTTGAGACCCCTGGATGAGAGGATGTATTACAAACATTGATATCGTCTGAGGATTTTTGTCTACATAAAGAAAAACTACAGACCACACTGAGGGTATGTTCACACGGCACCCTCCGTTATGGCTGAAATTACGGAGCTATTTTCAGGAGAAAACAGCTCCGGAATTTCAGACGTAATGGCAAGTGCAGGCGCGTTTCGCAGCGTCCATTACGGACGTAATTGGAGCTGTTTTTCCATGGTGTCAATGGAAAACGGCTCCAATTACGTCTCAAGAAGTGCCAGGCACTTCTTTGACGCGGGCGTCTTTTTTACGCGCCGTCTTATGACAGCGGCGCCTAAAAAAAATGACCGTCGGCACAGAACATCGTAAAGCCCATTCAAATGAATGGGCAGATGTTTGCTGCCGCTTTGGATCCGTATTTTCGGACGTAATTCGGGGCTAAAACGCCCGATTTACGTCAGTAAATAGGGTGTGTGAACCCAGCCTAGCTAAAACAAGATTGGAGACAGAAGCCACTAAAAAAATAAAGTGATACAGAGACCAGCTTGATTACCAAACGGGACATATCTACAGTTGGGACAGCTCGAGTGAACGCACAATGGGACCATCTAGACGTGATGGCAGGAATCGGGATTTGAATAAAAATATCACCAATATGGGTCGACCTAAGGAACAAAGTCACAGTAATAATGTAAATCAGATGGATTTTTTAGGAATCAACATGGATACTATGGAAGAAAGACCACAAGGAGAGCGGGGCGCAATAGACATCGAACAAGGAAGAACCCGTTCACAAAAACAACAACGACAGACAAATCTGAAGACCACACACAACAGTCACAGAAAGAACATTTAAAACAGTGGTAAATATTTCTTCCCATACACTATCTGAGTCTCAATAGCAACTTTTATCTAAGGGCCTTACATTTTGTCCTAATCAGCGTATTGATTTGGTTCCAATTGGAACTTGACCTACATAATTTTATTAGATCCATCAAACTTAAGGTCTGGTTTGATGCTCAACCAGATAAAGTTATACCTATTGTTGAAACTAAGAATATGAGCTTAAAATTTTTTGGCTTGTTTAATAGAAGTAACTTTCAACCTCCAGTTATATCACACCCTATAGAGGCATTTACTGACTTGGTCAAAAAAGATCTATTTGAATTGCATTCCCATACACAGGGTGGGGTTTTGAGACATCCGAACATCACCACACCTGAGTTGTCTGCATTAGATGAGTTAGTCCATAACCTCGACCTCACCATCAAACCCGCTGACAAAGGGTCGTGGTTATGGACACTAAGTCTTATGTTTCTGAGGCTTATAGACAGCTCAATGATATTGGAGTGTATAGAGGTCTAGAATATGATTCTAGGTGTGACATTGAAAAAAAGTTTCAAGCGTATTTGACTACTGCTCTTGAGGATGATATTATAGATATCTCATTACAAACATTTTTGACTGTTAACCACCCTAAAACTCCTAGTTTGTACTTACTCCCTAAGATTCACAAGAGCCTGGTGAATCCACCGGGCCGTCCTATCGTATCAGGGAGGGGGTTTTTATTGAGAAATATCTCCATATTTGTGGATAAAGCGCTTAGAGATTTTGTCCTGGAGACTAGGTCATATATTAGGGATACAGGTGATTTTTTGCATAAATTGAAACTGTTGACACCACCTCCAGGGTCTCTGTTGGTGTCTTTTGATCTTGTGTCCCTCTATACCTCCATTGGACATAGTGAGGGTATAGAGGCAGTTAGACGAAAACTTATGAATTCACACTATGATGCCCGCAGTTGTGAATTTATTATATCCTTATTTGAGGTTATCCTGACATCTAATTATTTTACCTTTGATGATAAATATTACATTCAGCTTAAAGGCATGGCAATGGGGTCCAATATGGCCCCAACTTATGCCAATATTTTTATGGACATAATGGAGGAGATGTTCATCTATGTATCCCACCACTTCACTCATGTTTTGGGGTGGTGGCGATACATAGATGACATCTTCCTCATCTGGACAGATACAGAAGATTCTTTGAAGTCCTTTCATAATTTTCTTAATTCAATTGATGAGTACGATGTCCTTTTCAACAGATAATATTCAATTTCCTGATGTTAATGTTAAGTTGGTTGATAATTCCTTGACCACAGGGTTGTACACTAAAGATACAGACCGGAATACACTCTTGAGATTTGAGAGTAGCCATCCTAAGAATATGTTGCGATCGCTACCATGCAGTCAGATGGTAAGAATCAAGCGTATAGTTGACGATCCTTTTTATGTTATTTTAGCACAAGGCCTCAACATAACAAAATATGAAAAAAATCGAAAGGGTCAGAAGACTTTACGAATCCATTATATAAATATCTATATATAATTTATGAAGTACATATATAATTTATAATTGTTAAATTGCTGTTTATTTCGTTCCTAAATATACAATCCTATATAAACGTTGTCTATCCTATATGTCCGCAAAGTTCTTTTGTCTATAGTCCAATCAAAATGTCAAAGTATACAGTAATTTAAGAAAATATCCCATTAGCGGTTTATTTTGTTTTAACGGGAAGGATTCATCTGTAAAATTGTCGCAATATGTTTTTGTATAAACCTGCAACAAAGATGTGCTGCCAGATAAAAAATTATTAGGGCACTGGTTTTATTAGGGCAACTGTAATGTGTAACAGCCTGACAGAACATTTGAAGCCTGTGCCGCATCAGTAGTCAGTTCACACCTCACAGATTATAGATATAATATTTATGTCTGCTCGCCAGCCATGGGCACATCTGTATTTAGTTAACTAGGACATCTAAAACAACTCACACTCTTTCATGTGCCCCAGTTGGATAACTGCATGCTGTGTCTCTTACGGAGAACTGTCCATCACACTGAATGGGAATAGTTGCTGGAGTCGCAGGGAAACAAAACAGAAGATTTGGATTTGTTATTATTGCAGATTATGAGAGGCAATTGATTAAGCCATATTCACATGGCATATTTTTAGGCGTATATTTTATGCGCAGAAATACACTTGATATAGGCCCGCCAACGGTTTCCTATTGATTTCAATGGGAAATACGCTGTATACTGTAGCTCATACAAGATGTATTTTTATGATGCTAAATAAAAAAACACCTATAAAAATACATCATATAAAAGATGTGACATTTTACCTCTTGGAGCATTTTATAAGCTGATTTTTCCCATTGAAGTCTTTCCCATTGACGCTTGAAAAAACGCTCCAAAATAACGGCTCAAAATACACATTAAATATGCTTGCAAATTTGAAAGATAAAACACCTGGATCTTAGAGGCTGATGTCTCTTGAAACAAGCCCCATATTTTTCAGCCTGAACATACGTCGTGTGAACGTGGATTTAGACTGAGTTCTCACGTCGCGGTAAGGATATGTCCACATGTGGCGTAAACACTGGATTTTCCATTGTGCAGAAAATCCGCAGCAGAGTGGTTGACATTTGAACAAACCTCATCCACATGCTGCATAAAAAAATCAGCTCAAAAAAATATTCATTAATTCACCTGTAGTGTATTTTTTTATTCTGCAGCATGCCAGTTTTTGCTTCAGAACCGCTGCTCATCTGTTGCGGGTTTTCCCCATTAAATTCAAGGGGGATGTAAAAAGCCGCAATAAATAGCAGATGTTATGATTTTTGTGGTGAAAAAGTTGTGATTCCGCTGCATAAATCGAAATTTTTAAAAAATCGTATACTTACCCCGGTATCCGTAGTCATGGCGACACGCCCCTTTGTTCTTCATCCAAGCTGGCCTCCTGGGATGTTTTCAACCAGAATTACCTATGGGTTCTAGGGTGGATACACTGTGTACTTTTAAGCAGTGTATCCACCACGTGTGAACATGGCATCATTTTTTTTATTTTTTTTTGCCGTGCAAAAATCCCGCCTCAATGGTTTGGTTTCACCGCGATTCACAATTTTACCACAACATGAAAACCCAGCCTTAGGCCACCTGCACAGGTAACAGATTTGTTGCTCTGATTTTGGTGCGAAAAATATTCAGGAGCGTGTGGATGACATTTGTTAAATCTCATCCACTTGCCTGCAACAGTTAGAGCTAACACGTAACGGAATTGTTGCGTATTTTCCGTCCGGAATTGCGGACGGAAAATGCGCAGCAGAATACAGTAGCAGCAAAGTGGGTGTGTATTTTTCGTACTGCAGCACGTCAATTCCTACTACGGAAAGTGGACTGAATACCTGCGTATTTCAGGGGAGATGTCACCATCTCCCAACATTGAGTAAAACTCAGAAAAAAATGCACTATTTCTGCAGGAAATGGCGCAGTTTTTCCACAGTGGAATTTCTGCTAGTTTCTGCGGAATTGCTGCAGAAATTTTATGCAGCAATTCCGTTACGTGTGGACAAGCCCTTAGGCTGGGTTCACACAGAGTTTTTTGCAGGCGGAAAATCTGACTAAAAATTCCATTTGGAATTTTAAGGCAGATTTTGCTCTGCCTACACGCCGATTTTCGCAGCGTTTTTCACCCGCGGCCATTGAGCACAGTGGGCAAAAAACGCAGCGAAATACGCTTTCTCCTACTCCCATTGATGTCAATGGGAGGTCAGAGGCGTAAAGGCCCGAAGATAGGGCATATCCCTTCTTTCTCCCGCGAGACGGTTTTTCCGCTCGCGGGAAAAAACGCCTCCGCCTCCCATTGAAATCAATGGGAGGCATTTTCGGACGTTTTTTGGCGCATTTTCCGACACGGTTTCCGCGTCAAAAAACTCTGTATGAACTCCCCCTTACACTTCAGATTTCTTGCCTGCAAATCCGAACAGAAAATCTGCAAATCTGCAACAAATCCGCTACGGAGTGCGACTTAATAATAACGAAGTTTTAAAAAAATCATTAGTAACTAAACATACAAAAAAAAACGTCCCTCCCCCGCCTCTAGACCCCGTGATAGAAGGGAAAAATACAAAGATGAATTGAAAAATAAAACTAAGAAGCCATTATAAGACCCCATCTATTTCTAAACACATCATAATTTTTTTTAACCCTTTACAATAACTAAAAATCTTCATACTGATTAGTTTGAACCACCATTTGTTTACAGCGTATTACCAAGGGGTTATATCTAGATATACACAATTTTAGAATTAATAATCTCCCCAATAAGAGAGCTTTAGAAATTGCTAACCTGCAATTGAAAGACATTCTCATTGTTAGGCCGGATTCATACGAGCGTGTTCAATCCGTGATATACGGACCGTATGCCGGCAGTATTTCCCAGACCGAACACACTGCAGGGAGCTTGGCTCCTATCGTCATAGTTATCTATGACGTTAGGAGTCCCTGCTTTGCTGCGGAAAACTGTCCCGTACTGTAAACATGATTACAGTACGGGACAGTTTTCCGCAGCGAGGCAGGGACTCCTAACATCATAGATAACTATGACGATAGGAACCCGGCTCCCTGCAGTGTGTTCAGTCCGGGAAATACTGCTGGCATACGGTCCGTATATCACAGACCGAACAGGCTCGTGCGAATCCGGCCTTAGGTTAGGAATTGCGGAAAATCTGCAGCGTTTTACAGTAGCAGCAGTATGGGTGAGATTTCAACAAATCTCATCCCCACACTGCGAAAAAATGCCACTGAAAAAAACTCACATAAATTGACCTGCGGTGCGATTTCTTTAACTGCAGCATGTCGATTAATGCTGCGGAATTGCAGCTATTCGGTTGCGGGTTTTCCCATTGAATTAAATCGAGTGCTTAAACCCGCAACAAAGTTGTGTGTGTTGCGATATTTGCGGCAGAATCACATTGATTCCGCCGCAAAAATCACAAGTGAGAAAAAAATAAAATAAAGTTATACTTACCCAGAGTTCCCTGCTTCTTTTACAGTCTGGTCTCCCTGGATGACGTTGCAGTCCATGTGATCGCTGCAGCCAATCACACCCTGCAGTGGTCACATGCATACCTCCCAACTTTCAAGTATCACAAAGAGGGACAATTTTTTTTCTTTTAAGCCACACCTCTAATCCCACCCAATCCCCGCCCATACACACCCGATTCAGCTCACACAGTATCACTCTCCCAAATAGCTGCCCCTACACAGTATAATGCCCTCTAGCTGCCACCATACAGTATAATGCCCCATAGATGCACCCATACAGTATAAAGCCAACACAGATGGCCCCATACAGTATAAAGGCCAGACATATTCTCCCATGCAGTATAGTGCCCATACAGATGCTCCCATGCAGTATATTGCCCAAACAAATTTCCCCATACAGCATAACGCCCCCATAGCTTCCCCATACAGCATAATGCCCCCATAGCTGCCCCATACAGTATAATGCCCCCTTAGCTGCCCCTAGTTCCAGTGCCCTTGTAGATAGTGACACAGTGCCCATGTAGGTAGTGCCACAGTATATTGCCCCCTTGCTGCCACCATACAGTATAATGCCCCCATACAGTATAAGGCCAACACAAATGCCCCCATACAGTATAATGCCCACATAGATTCTCACATGCTGTATAATGCCCACACAGAGGCCCACATGCAGTATAATGCCCAAACAAATTCCCCCATACAACATAATGCCCCATAGCTGCCCCATGCAGCATAATGCCCCCCATAGCTGCCCCATACAGTAAAATGCCCATACAGATGCCACCATACAGTATAATGCCCCCATAGCTGCCCCATACAGTATAATGCCCCATAACTGCCCCATACAGTATAAAGCCCCATAGCTGCCCCATACAGCTTAAAGCCCCCCTACAGCATAAGGCCTCAATAGCCTCCCCATACAGTATAGTGACCCCATAGCTGCTTCATACAGTATAATGTCCCCCTAGCTGCCCTTATACAGTATAATACCCAAAAAAGCTGCCCCTAGTGCCAGTGCCCATATATAAAGTGCCAGTGCCCTCTCGATAGTGCCACAGTGCTCATGTAGATAGTGCCCCTATATAGTGCTACAGTTTCCATGTTGATAGTGCCACCCCCCTGTAGATAGTGCTACCCCCACCCTGTAGACAGCGCCATTGAGACTCCCTCTAGAAGCGGAATCCCCAGCCAGAGCATAGGCCGGGGATTCCGCTCCTAGAGGGAAGCCCTGATGTTACTGTCCATATATGGATAGTGACGTCAGTGGATACTCCTTGAGCGAATCCCCGTTGCCGACTCTGGCCGGGGATTCCGCTCCAGGAGGAGCCACTGACGTCAATGTCCAGATCATCGGCAACAGGGATTTCGCTCAAGGAGTAGCCACTAATTCTGAAGCAGACAACCAATATGTACACAAGCAGGAATCGTGTGAACTCCAAGAATATATATCTTTATATGTCTATACAAGTCAAAGTAACGCAAATAGCTATAACTATAGACTGAGGAGAACACACATATAACCCAATATGACCTGGTACTCTGACCATAGCATTACTAAGAAACCTATAGAGAAAAGAGGTCAAGTACACTCACGATAATATATAATAGAAAAAACTTCTTTATTAACAAATACAAGAAACAGGACAATTAAAAAATGAGTCATACAGTGTAAGTTGGCGTCAGCCCATGTTGTATGCAAATATTAATGGTACCACATGATGTAACAAATGAGGATCCCCGGACGAAGGCATCAGCCGAAACGCGCGTCGGGACTGGCGTCTCCCCCATGTTGGTCATATGAATCCGGGTACGTAATATTACTTTCTTTCCCATGCATCTGTTGGTATTAGGATTCAGATCTTGGACTTTCACCTATATTTGCCTTAGATACACCACATTGTGCTAACAATTACACTTACGGCTTACACTCTATAACATTTGTTTACTGTGTATCTTATATGTGAATGATTTTATCCATGTATATTGGCCACATATATTTGATTACACTGCTTATAACCCCTACACAATAGGCATATGGTGATTCTAACCTGAGATCCTTTCCTGCACCACCTACTCATGCTGTGTTACATATAGCCATATGCATTCAAGACTTTCTAATTTACAACAGTATTGATCCCGGGCTTTGTTACTCATTTGTTACATCATGTGGTACCATTAATATTTGCATACAACATGGGCTGACGCCAACTTACACTGTATGACTCATTTTTTAATTGTCCTGTTTCTTGTATTTGTTAATAAAGAAGTTTTTTCTATTATATATTATCGTGAGTGTACTTGACCTAATTCTGAAGCAGGAAACTATCAGCTCCCTGCTTCACAATTAGTTCAGAGCGGAGGGAGCTCCTCCGCTCGCCGAAGACTCCCCGGCATCGTTGCCAACCTCCACTTCAGAAATTTCTGGACAACTGAGCTAAAAATCACGGACAGACCAAACGTTTTACGGACACATTACAAAATCAAGAGTAAGGCCCCCATACACACTAATACACACGTAATTACGGACCCATTCATTTCTATGGCCATAGAAACCTTCCGTAAAAAATAGGACATGTCCTATTTTTTTATTTTATGGGTTTATAGGTTTCCGTTTGCATCATCATTTATTCACCATTTATTATTATTATTATTTCAAATATTGGTGCAAATCGTTTCCGTTTGTCAAAGTTGTTTAAGAGTTCTATAGTTTTGACGGAATGATTAGCGCAGTTGACTACGTTATTGATTCCGCCAAAACGACGGAACCCTTGCACAATGGAGACAAACGGAAACCATTTGCACCGGCTCCATAACCATTGAAACCAATGGTGATGGAAACGGAAACCTATGGTTTCCATTTGTGTCAGTCAAGGCTACGTTCCGACGGAAAGCTCTGACAGAACGGAGCTCTGATGCAGATGTGTACGCAGCCTTGCTGTATTATTTTATTTCATCTCTTTGGAATATAATAGAGCTGATTGTTCATAAAAAATCTAACCCTCCGATATTCATTATTAAAAGAAACCAATTTAGAAGATTTCAATATTGAGGTCCATAGTGTGATATGGGGCCAAACACTTGTTTTCATTTTTCCTTGCGCTGCCTCCAATTGTTTCCCCTAAGGCCTTAATTTATAAATATGGGGCATATACCCGTTATTACATTCTTAGTGTTAATATTTTTATACATTCCAAACTCCTAAATAGTAAAAGTACTTTTTTTTCCCACTGCATCTCACCACATCTTTCACTTGAATATAGCTACTGTATAATAGATATTTTTCAGTTCATCCTGAAATTCCATTTTCAAAGTGTCAAAATCCTTCAGTTTGCCCTCAGTGAAAAACGGCTCCACTCTTTATGAACCTAACTTCACCTAAATCTGATAATCTCTATTTTCCTTCATTTCCAGGTATCGTGTATTCTTCCAGATAGGGGTGCAGAAAAGTGCCCCGGTAATCCCACCCAAGTCCCGAAACCTAAACCAACATTTGCACATCTTCTTACCTTTCACCATATTGGTTTAAATATCCTTATTCCAACAACTCTGTTATTCTCCCAACATTTTTATATTTCGTCATTAGCCATAGAGCAAAAGGTGATTCCCTAATACACAAAATATATTTCAATCGTGCTGCTATAAAATACAGCCCTAAGGATCAGTTCGCACGTTGCATAAATACTGCGTTTTTTCCGAAACTGAATTCATTACAGAAAATCTGCAACAAATACAGTAGCTGCAAAGTGGATGTGATAAAACAAGTCTCATCCACACTATCATCCGGGTACAGCCCTGTGGTATATGTGATAAAACATTTATAATAATCAAAATAATATATAGAGGTGGATGTAGTTGAACTGTCTATTTTGTGCATTGTGATGACACTTCTAAAGCAAGGGAAGAGTAGAGGAGTTGTCCACAGCAACCCACCAGATTCAAGCTCTCATTTTTCAGAGACCCTCTTGAAATGCAGGCAGCAACCAAGAAAAAACAACTACATCACAATGAGTTGAGTCAAACGACAAACTCAGCTCTGCTACACTTATGTGTGGTGTCTATCTCTTTGCATGACTATACATATTCCATAGAGTTAGTGTCAGGCAGAGGGTTTGTCCGCCGTGTGTCACTATTATCCGCTGTACATCAATCAAGCTCTGTGCTCCTACAGCTGAGATGAAGCCACTAGCACACACCGCCGGGGGGAATCTCATGATTCGCCGCATGAGTTCAAGCAGAGCCGGTTGGCCATCAGCTGCGAAACTCCCCTTTTCTCACGCTCTGGATTAGATGGTACAGTCCGTTCTGGGTACCAGGCGGGTACGCGCTGCTCGCAGCCAGTGACGAGGAAAGCCGCAGCGGTTGCTAGGAGAGGTCGGTGCTGCTGTCATTCATAGCGGTACTGACATGGCTGCCCCCGCCGAACCTCCCAGGAGGGAGGAGCCGTTGTGACATGTTCCCCGCCACCTGTCCAACGAGCGGTCAGTCATGAACGAAATAAGCCGAGATTCGGTTATCCGCTTCTTGAGCGAGAGAGGCGGCCGTGTGTCCAACCAGCAGCTGGTGGAGCATTTCCGGCCGCTGCTAACCGCTGTGTCCCTCGGAGAGGCCCGGGCCGCAACCCGCCAAATGTTTAAAGATACGGTAAATGAGGTAGCGAGTGTGCGGGCAGAGGACGACGTGAAATACGTATGTCTGCGGAAGAAGTACCGGGGAGCGGCGGAGAAGCGCATAAAGGATGCGGAGACGAGCCCGGACCCAGCATCCATTACACACCTTTCTCAACAGGGAAGCGTAGACGACTGCAGCCCGCTCACCGGAAACAGGGATGAGACGAGTCCAGATCGCAGCAGCGGGGAAGACACCGCACCAGAGCCCAGCGATGAGACGCCAGAAGAGCAGCCTCCAGACTCTGGGCCCGGGGAGGAGACGGGAGACGAGTCTTCAGAGAGCAGAGGTTCCCCAGAGTACGACAGACCTCCCAGCATCTCCGTGACCGAGGAGCCGGGGGATGATGGGGAGAGTCAGGCAGCTAAGCAGCCGCCCGATGTTTTCTATCTGAGCGGCAGGACACCACGGAACAGCCGCAGAGGCATCCGGGACCCGGCGTCTCCTCAGCTGCGCTGGGGAGGCTTGCTGCTCCGGGCCGGGGTACGAGACTCGGACAGCTCTTCCTTGCACAGTTCATCGTCTGTGTCCGGGAATGAAGAGGAGGAGGGAGGTGCCGGCTCTGTGTCTGGGCCGGTGGCATTGGATCCATTAGAGCACGCGTGGATGCTGAGATCCTGCCGGGGGCGCTGGGACAGTCTGCAGGAGCTGCTGGTCACCGAGCCCGGCCTCATCACCCGCAAAGACTTCATCACCGGCTTCTCCTGCCTGCACTGGGCCGCCAAACACGGGCAGCACGAACTCCTGGCAGCGCTGCTCACCCACGCCCGCCAGCACAGGGTGCCTGTCAACATCAACGCCCGGGCGTCCGGGGGCTACACCGCCCTACACCTGGCTGCTATGCACGGCCACCTGGACGTCATGAAGCTGCTTGTCGGGGCATACGATGCTGACCTAGACATCAGAGACTACAGCGGGCGGAAAGCTTGGCAGTACCTGAACCCAGACACTGCCCGCGATGTGCAGGCGCTGGTGGGTGCACTACCTGTTGCAGCAGGTGAAGAGGAGGACGGGGGGAGCTCTGGATCGGGCCGCTGGCGGCTCTCCAGGGTGCTGCCCTCACAACTCATCGTACACCGGCTCTTACAGCTGCCAGAGGACGAGCAGGACGGTGGGGGGCGCAGCAGAGGGGACATCAGTCGGAAGGGGTCCGGGGTTGGTCGGGGAAGACCTCGGCTTAATAAGATCAGATTCAGGACGCAAATCATTCACACTAACCTGTCCCCAAGAGACCCCGTGGACGAGATACTCAAGAGCCCCATGAGACACCGGCCCAAGTCCAATGTGTTCGGCTGAGCACTGCAACCTCACTACCCCAGGCCCTGCATTCAGTCACAGGCAATGTTTGATGTACATCACTGTCTATGACTGTCACCATTTGCTGTGCCGGTGCATACAATCTATTGTTCCCTGTTATCAGCCAGGTGAGGCTGACTGTGGTGTACTTTGCATGGTGTCAATGATCACTCTATCTCACATATCACCAGCCCTGAGAACCTTCAGGAACATTTACAATCCTATGTGTGAATGATGTCCGCATCTCTACTCTTAAATGTGGACTTTTAGGTGTAGCGGCCCTTTAAATTAACAGAACTCTGGGTGTATGAGGTATTTTCTGCCACATGTTACTATATGGTGCCATGTCTCAGCCCCTTTGATGGTGAGGTGTTTTTATGCCCCTGTACAGGCAGAATGGTTATAATTGTATATAAAGCATTGCCCTGACTGACGAGAATGACTAACACACAGTGGGCCTAATGCAAAAAAATGCTTGAAGAAAGTCCGTGTTGCCCATCGCCACTAATTACATTCCAGCTTTCATTTTTCCAAAGCAGGTTTAAAATTGTTAGATTGGTTGGAACAGAAACAAACTGGAGCATTTACCAATCTAATCCCATAATAAGTGACTGGGGAAAAAAAAGCTGGGATCTGCCTGGTTGTTGTAGATTTTATACACAGGACCCCAAGTTCGTTGTTTTTTTTTTATTGACATTTTATATACAATTATCTTGCACATTTGTAACTGAAAAGTAACATTAGATAACCGACTAAGCCAAAGCTGCTATTATCTTTATCCTACAACAGCGTGCGTTTTGATAATTGTAAAGTGAAGGCGTATCTCATTGAATTGTAATTTGTCTGTGGTACAGTCAACATTAACATCACTGGTGGTCGAGCATGTCAAATAATACATAACGCACCAAAACTTTACGTGGAAAAGGCTACATTTCTATTTTTGTACTTAATGTCCCAAGTGCCGGTTGTAATGACAGAGTTTACAAATAGCACTTTTTATAAATGCTTTAATAATCTGCTAGACATTAATACTGGTTGTCTCAAGCCAAGGTCATACATTCTGGTTGTGGTGCGTTGTGTCTTCCACCCTTCCTTAGATTACATCCAACAGGGAAGAGCGGTATAGGGCCATGTCACACATTGAGGTGCGGCACAGATAAGATCCACAACATCGGCTCTTCCTCTGAGAACCGCACTGCAGTCTCATGGGGAATCCATTGCTTACCTTCCTATCCTGAGGGACCTACTACCGCCATTATGCTGCTGGTTCTTGTTTCTGTGTTTCCATGGAATGTTGCCATTTGACTTGATGCCAATGTCAGGTCCAGGGCAGCACAGAAACAAGTGGCATGACTGGTAAGGCAGCAGGATAATCTTCACGGTAGGAAAATACCAATAGCGAAGTGTAAACTTGTTGGGCTTTTCTAAGAAGCAATTCCCAGAACTGCTAGTATATAAACCGCTATTCAGAACCGCACACGAATCCGCTAGGAAGTTCCTACTTCTTTGCATTCTTCCCCATTCCATTTAATGGGTAAAAAAAAATGAAACCTTGTCAAAGAAAGTCCATGCTGGATAAGGTGAAAGTCCATGCTGGATAAGGTGAAAGTCCATGCTGGATAAGGTATGCTGCAGGTTTAAACTTCCACTGCACATTCTATAATCAGTTATGTGTGAATAGGATTATAAAAATAAATCCCATTTACTTGAAGAAGGTATTTTGGGTGCAGATTTTAAGAGCCAAATACATAATCATTCTACTGCGTGTGAACAGGACCTAAAGCTTCTATTATAAAGCTATTCCCTGTTGGGTCCACTGCTCAAAAATTGTGGGTGGCAAACAAAGCACTGCAACCAGATGTTGGCTCAGGCTGGGTTCACATACTGCTTTTTTTTTATTGTTTTAAAGGAGAAGGAAGACAGAAAATATTTACTTTGTAAAGTGATTAACTTCTATTGTGACTTTAAACGCTACAGTATGTACACCTATAAGGGGGAGTTCACACAGATTTTTTTTTTTACGCGGAAACTGCGCCAAAAAAACGTCCGAAAATGCCTCCCATTGATTTCAATGGGAGGCGGAGGCGTTTTTCCCCGCGAGCGGAAAAACCGGCTCGTGGGAAAAAGGGATATGTCCTATCTTCAGGCGTTTACGCCTCTGACCTCCCATTTACATTAATGGGAGGCATTGAGTGTATTTCGCTGCGTTTTTTGCCCACGGCGCTCAATGGTCGCTCAAATTCCTCTGCCGTGCAGGCAGAGGAAAATCGGCCTCAAAATTCCAAACGGAATTTTGAGGCAGATTTTCCTCCTGCAAAAAACTCTGTGTGAACCCAGCCTTACATCTAAAAAAATGCAACACACTTGCAAATAGTCTTGATTAAAAATCTACTGTTTTGTGTCTATACAGACCTATTTGACTGCTGGTTATAGAATAGCAACAAACTGTGTAGCCAGCCAGCTCCAGCAATCACTCTTTACCATGTACTCCCTACTTTTTAACAACCTACTGAAGATGTACCAAGTAAGGCCTCATGCACACTGCCGTGTGGGTAATCACGGCCCGCTCCATATTTCCCGGCACGGTTCTACAGCACGAACACCTTTCCGTAGCGCTACGGAAAGTTGTCCGCGGCCAATATAACCGGGTGGGTCCGTAATTGCGGACCATGTTGTGGTCTGCAATTACAGAGTTTTTTTTTACGGTCGTGTGCATGGGGCATAATATGGCAATGTGGAAGTAAGGATTTGTTCACATCTGCGTCAGGACTCCATTCATGGGTTCCGTCGGAGCTTTCCATTGGTGGAACCCATGACCAGAGTACAAACGGAAACAAAGGTTTACGTTTGCATCACCATTGATTTCAATGGTGACGGATCCGATGCAAACGGTTTCTGTTTGTCACCGTTGTTTAAGGGTTCCGTCGTTTTGACAGAATCATTACCATAGTCGACTGCGCTATTCATTCTGTCAAAACGACGGAACCCTTAAACAACGGTGAAATCAATGGTGATACAAACGGAAACCTATGGTTTTATTTTGGATTCCGTTCATGGGTTCCCCTGACGGAAAGCTCCAACAGAACCCATGAACGGAGTCCCAACGCAGATGTGAACGAAGCCTAAGCGTGACTACAGAATTAGATTTCCCAGGGTTTGCTTGTAGTCTGTTATTATGGAAACACATAGGTCTGCATAGGAGCTGTATACACATAGGGGTAGTATATTTTTAGCCAAGACTCTTTGCAAAGTTTTCATTTATTAAGTTACTTTGGATCATTAAATTGGTCGCAAACAAGGTATATAATCTTTAAAGAAACAAGAAATACTGTGTGTGTTAATCCAGCCTGGTATTCTTAAACACTATGCATTACATTGCAGGTTAGTGAAAAGCAGCACTTTGTATTAGGCTCTATGTTAATGACCAGAACAATGCAGCGGTGTCAGCCACCTACAGGATGCATTGTCTTTGCATGATGGGGGTTCCATGTTGTCACATTTACAGGTAATTGTGATGAGTTAATTGTATCAATGCTTTGTGGGTTGGATTCCATTGTTTATTGTATAAATGTGGGGTTTACATACACTTCTGAATTTATAACCACTACAAATTGATAGATTTTATTTTTCCTTTGGTAAGAAGCATCAATGTCTGATTTGCACTATGGTCCTTCCATCTCTATTAACTAAACACTATGATTAACAATGAGATCCTGTCTTGTTTTTCTAGCCTTGAAACCACCATGTTGATTCTGTGTGTGAGCAAAATCTTTCCCACATTTTATTCCTAGCGGGAGCGCAGCTGATGAATGAGATCTTTGTGTTCAGGGTGTTTTATAAACTTGAATGCCAGCGCACTAAGTGATCCTGTTAACCTCTCCACCGCAGACTATGCCTAGGAGGTAGTGCAGGAGGGGGGGCAGTTTAGTTCTGTCTAGTGATGAAGAGGTTAACGTCTCAGTCCAGCGTTTCTTTCATTAAATATAATGATGGCGCGGAATAATCTACCTGATCACCCCGGATTTTCTTGGCCTTTCAGATGTTGCTATGCGAACAAACCATTTATCTCTCCTATAGGAATCTGGGAAACAATGATGTTCCTACTTTGTGGTATTCGTGTTCATTGTGTGAACTCTATAAAAGTAATAGTCACTCAATCCATCCTTTTTTTCAGTTAGAACAAGCTAGCCAAATTATAATAAGAGGGCAGAATAGTAATGCCAGTCTGCCAGTTAAAGTAGATTCACCTTTTTATTAGGGACTTGAATACCTAACAACTCCTTAATCTATTTTTATTATCAGAAAATCAAGCTATTTGGCCAGGTTCACACATTTATTTCTCTTATTTTGGGTTTGGCGCAATAAAAGAAAAAGTGGCCTTGCTACCCATATCAACCAGCTAACGCTTCGCAAAGTTTTTAAAGTTTCCATAGAAAAATGGCACATGGACTCTGGTAGCGATGAGGAACTACAAGGCACTTCTCTGAGAACGATCGTATAGAACTATTTTGCAACTGTATTTAACTTCCATAGAAACAACTCCTCTTTTATAACAACGCTTCCTGAGCAGATGAACACTTTTTTTCCATTTTTATGTCATGCAACATTTTAGCTGGAAGGAAGAACACACCTTACATTTAGAATGAGTCATTCATTCCCATCAAAGTACACAGGTATGGCTCATTGTGTTTTGTCTAGTTGGCATCTCATGGACTGTTCTGATCAAAGCGGTTTCCTGCAGCATGGGCATAGTCAAACAGGATACTTCCAGCTTCGCACCTGATTTAGGATTTACATGCTCCAGTCAAATTTGGTTTAGTTTTTATGAGCAACATGTGATTCTACTGTTCTTATTTAGTCATCCTTTTCTTATATTGTAAAGAATGTTCTTGTCAGTCTTCGATTAGTAAAGGATGACATGTGGTCAAATATTTGCTAGCCAAATAAATGAAGCAGACCATATGCACAGACCACAGCACAATGCTGCTTTAAAAAAAAAAAAAAAGAAGGGAGAATTGTATATCTAGTGAGTAGAAATTCTGCTTATGTCTGGAGCCGGAAAACTCAGGAATAGGTAAATACTTCAGATAAGTTTAGTAATATTTACATATCTACAAATTTCTCTCTGTAGGAGGCGATACACTGCAATAAAGAGGAGAACTTATCTGCAATATACAGTATGGATATCTCCACCTGTGTGGATTTAAAACTCCTAAGTGCAGGATAATGCTCCATAGACGGGAAATACAGCGTGATGGGTAAATTGTAACTAATATGCACGGGAATGCTGTGAAGATCTATGATGTTCCTGTGTATATTAGCCATAATACAATAAATTATAAAATTTATTTGCCTCCTATTCATGCCAAATCCTGTAACGAGTCCTCAGTCCCTATGGTATCATTACTGAGCCATAGTGTAAAGGATCTGCCAGGCACTACATCTGGGTATACTCCCAGGATTAATCAGTCGACACCTGAGGCCAGACCTCTGAGACTGACACCTGCTCCCACCAATCAGGGTGGCAGGCTCAGGAGTGGGAGAGCCTATCGCGGCCTGGTCAGTCAGAGTTAGCTCCGCCCCCTGTCCATTTATACCTGCCGTTTTCTCTTCCTCCTTGCTTGTTATTCTTTTTGGATTCCTGGCCCCACTGCTGCCTTGCTCCAGCCTGCTTCTGCCTTGCTTCAGTTCCGTTTATCCTGCGTTGCTCTGCCCCTGGCTTGCTTCTGCTCCGTGCTCCCGTTTGTATACTCCACTACTTCCTGATCCTGTCTGGCTCATTCACCGCTCCGTTTCCTCGCGGCGTTCCGTGGGCTACTGTATTCCCTTGCGTGTTCCCTGTTTGTCTCCCTTGCACTTAGACAGCGTAGGGACCGCCGCCAAGTTGTACCCCGTCGCCTAGGGCGGGTCGTTGCAAGTAGGCAGGGACAGGGCGGTGGGTAGATTAGGGCTCACTTCTTCCCTTCACCTCCTTCCTGCCATTACACATAGACACTGTGAAGAGCGGAGAATAGCGTTAGTGACATGGTGTAATGAAGTTTCATCCATAGTGACAGCACTGCAAAGAGTAGCAGGAGCCTGCTGGAGTCATGTGATGTCATCAGTATAGACAACACGTCACAAACGAGTGGTGAGGGACATAGGAGGCTGGTGCGGAATGGTGAAGAATCTGTAAGGTATGGAGCTTTTGTTCGTGCATGTTAATACGGTTTACACGTGACTTTGACTTTCCATAGAAACAGTTCTAGGAACAACTGAGTGTATATATTTTTTTTTTTCCTCATGCATTAGCAGTACTGTCAAATTCTTTTTGGCTATGCTCACACCAAAAGCTGTAGTAATGAAAATACAATTAATAAAAATGATATAGCAGTGGCCATATACTTTGGCTCACATATGCAGAGAATGGCATTTTTATTGAATTGCCCACTAATGTTAACTCCTCTGCACAGATGTACTTTTATTGCTATTCTCAGCACACAAGTGACGCCTACCATATGACTCTTAGTAAAATTTATGGGTGATTTGTTCATTGGCTCTGGTCCTAGAAGACATTGGCTGACTGAGCAACTCCAAAGCAATGTTGCAACACTGGAAAACGTCACTCCTTTGCTCATAATAGGAATTTTCAGAAAAACATAAATCCACATGTAGTTTCCAAATATCAGCTCCTTAACATTGCTCCGGCTGGAGAGTGTAATGGTAATATCACATCTTCTACAGCACCAGAACACAATGCCGGAGAAGGAGGATTACGTGGCACATTCTAATTCCCCAGAGTTTTCATAAATCTGACCTCTGTTCCTGGAAACAAAATTACAAGAAAGTCAAACAACATAACTCTATTTTAGTTATGATTTTTAATATTAATGGAGAAGTTCTACAGTCACGTGTCTATGTACTCACATGCATAAATCACAGTGTAGGAACTATTAGACTAATGGGACGCTAAATTAGCTGTAGTGTGTACTGTGGGGTTCTGCGGAAGTTGGGGCAATCAATTATTGAATGCCACAAAACTACCCCTCCCTTTTGTCAAATATGTTGTGCAGCAAATGGGTTGTGTATAATACAGATGCATCCATCCTTACCTTTGATTGAATTTATTTAAGGACTCCCAATTTGTCATGAAACAAATTCAATACAATATCGTGACATGCTAGCAAAACCATACATAGAAACATATAGCATAGACATCTCATGACAGTATCACAAAATCATGATGTTTTTTTTCAAGCTGGTCATCTTGTGCCACATATTTTAGGGTATGTTGAGATAAGAGGAAAGGTAAGGAATCTGTAATGTGCTTTTCTCCAGCTGATGCAGGAACACTATGCCAATTACTGCTCATTGACATGAAACTGTCCATGCGTGAGCTCCGAGGAGGAGGCAAGGCGTACAAGGTTTGGAGCAAGGGTTATCCAGCTTTTAGGTTATATAGCAATGCCGTCTCTATATAACTGGCATGTTCTGATGTACGCTAAAGTTTATATACTTATGCCAATATCACAAAAAGTACAGCTGTTATTACTGGAGTATAATATGAAATCAGCATCATTTGCTACATGTTAGAATTCACAAAGTCCTTCAATATTTTATCTATATCCCCCACCCTGATATTTAGTTTCATTGAATAGGCTACTTACATAAAATCATACTTTGCATTATCACTACAAAACAAACACAACCGACAATGACACCTAGTAACTATGATTACAACATGATGACAAATGAAGGTAATGGCATGCGCCCAGCCCCAAATACCTCAGATATGTGAAAACTTTGTCATGTTGGATTTTTATTAATAGAACTTCTGCAATAGAACATCACAGGCTGTGAGCACAGAGGCATAATGTTGGTCCCTGTAGCTTTCGAAGTATGAACAAGGCATCAATAGATCAATAAGGGATTTTCAACATCAGAATATTTTTTTTTTCCCCCTTAGGCTGGGTTCAAACGTGGCGGAATTTCACTTAAATTCCGCTGCGGACACTCCGCAGCGTTAATCCGCAGCGGAGCCGTTTCTCCATTGACTTCCACTTTAATTTAGCAGTGTTCGTTTAGACGATGCGTAAAATTCCGCTGCAGAGCATAGGCTGCGGAGCGGAATTTGGTGTCCGCAGCATGCTCTGTCTGTTGCGGAGCAGTGGCGGACTGGTTGCGGACTCATGGCGGAATTTCTCCATTGACTTCAATGGAGATTCTAATTTCCGCAATGAAGTCCGCAGCTGTCATGCACATGTTATATGTGCTGCGGATGCGTTTTGCTTTTTTAACTTGACATTTCTTCATTCTGGCTGGACCTATGTATTTCTAGGTCTACAGCCAGACTGAGGAAGTCAATGGGGCTCCCGTAATGACGGGAGCGTTGCTAGGAGACGTCAGTAAATAGTCACTGTCCAGGGTGCTGAAAGAGTTAAGCGATCGGCAGTAACTGTTTCTGCACCCGGGACAGTGACTACCGATCCCAATATACAGCTACCTGTAAAAAAAATTGAAGTTCATACTTACCGAGAACTCCCTGCTTCTGTCTCCAGTCCGGCCTCCCAGGATGACGTTTCAGTCTAAGTGACGGCTGCAGCCAATCACAGGCCAATAACAGGCTGCAGCGGTCACATGGACTGCCGCGTCACCCAGGGAGGTCGGGCTGGATGCCGAAGGAGGGACGCGTCACCAAGACAACGGCCGGTAAGTATGAATTTCTTTGACTTTCACAAGGGAAAGTGCTGTCCCTTCTCTCTATCCTGCACTGATAGGGAGAAGGGAAGTACTTTTACCGCAGTCCGCAGCAGCTAGTCCGCATCAATTTACTGCACATTTTGTGCAGATCCGCAGCAGAATCTGCAACGCAGATTCTGTCCGGCATTGATGCGGACAGTTGCGGAGGAAATCCGCCACGTGGGGGCATGCCCTTAAATATGTGTTTAGTATTATTTAGTATTGTTTATTATTTGAAGTGCAATTGATCGTTCTGAAAACTGAAGTTTCATTTAGAAGCAACAGGACGCTATAGTCCAGATTTTTAAAAAAATACACTTTGCTATTGACAACTCATTTTATTATTTTCTCATTCAGAAAGTCCCTTGCTATCTATATCTTATGTCATATTACCGTTAAATCCCAAATCAAAGCCATCCATATTATTGATAATGGGCAAATTAAGGGTGCCATGATTGCTTTACTGGTCATAAAGATTTGCTTCCCACTATGTACACACATATAAATACACGCAATGCTTACAAATATATTATTTATATTACTTGCATATATATATATATATATATATATATATATATATATATATATATATATATGCATGTGTGTGTGTGCGTGCAGACATTACATAATATATATTATACACTTAGGTCCAGAATTATGTGGACAGTGACACAATCTTCATGATTTGGGCTCTGCATGCCACCACATTGGATTTGAAATGAAACAACTGAGATGCAATTGAAGTGTAGACTTTCAGGTTTAATTCAAGGGGTTGAACAAAAGTATCCTGTGAAACATTTAGGATTTGCAACCATTTTTCTACCCAGAATCCTCATTTCAGGGGCTCAAAAGTAATTGGACAAATTAACATTACAATAAATAAAATGTTTTTTTTTTTTAATACTTTGTAGAGAATCCTTTGCAGGCAATGACTGCCTGAAGTCTGAAACCCATGGACATCACCAAACGCTGGGTTTCCTCCTTTGTGATGCTTTTTACTGCAGCTGTCTTCAGTTGTTGCTGGTTTGTGGGTCTTTCTGCCTAAATAAAATGCAGCTCGATCGGGTTGGGATCTGGTTATTGACTTGGCCATTGCAGAATATTCCACTTCTTTGCCTTAAAAAAAAACTCCTGGGTTGCTTTCGCAGTGTGTTTTGGGTCATTGTCCATCTTTCCTGTGAAGCGACGTCCAATCAACCTTGCTGCATTTGGGTGAATCTGAGCAGAAAGTATATCCCGGAACACTTCAGAATTCATCCGCCTGCTTCTGTCCTCAGTCACATCATCAATAAACACTAGTGACCCAGTTTCTTTGGCAGCCATGCATGCCTATGCCATCACACTACTTCCACCATGTTTTACAGAGGATATGGTGTGCTTTTGGATCATGAGCCGTTCCAACCCTTCTCCATACTTTCTTCCTCCCATCATTCTGGTACAGGTTGATCTTCATTTAATCTGTCCAAAAAATGCTGTTCCAGAACGGCTGGCTTCTTTACATGTTTGGCAAAGTCTAATCTGGCCTTTCTAATTTTGAGGCTGATTAATGGTTTGCACCTTCTGGTGAACCCTCTGAATTTGCTCTCATGAAGTCTTCTCTTTATGGTAGACTAAGGCGGGATTCACACGACCGGGTCGTTCCCGAGCCCGAGTGTCGGCCGGTAAAATCGGCCATTTTGCCCGGCCGGTTTGCATAAAGTTATGCATCCGTGCCGGGCCGGGCAGATCCGGACAGTGACATCAGCGGCAGCTCCTGAAGGGGAATCCCCATGTGTTCGGGGATTCCGCTTCAGGAGTTTCCCCTGATGTCACTGCCCAGATATGGACAGAGACATCAAGCGCTCTGTCCAGGAGCGGAATCCCCGAAAACACGGGGATTCCGCTCCTTCAAGGAGCTAAAGTGCGGCTAGCACATAGCAGAGCGGGGAGATACCTCCCTGCTCTGCTATAGTGGCGTCGCTGCAGTAGTAGCAGCAGCTGCTAGCGGCGCCATCGAAGGTGTCGCCGGGCCAGGGTGCTTTTAACAAGCAGGGGAAGGGAGCCAGCGCAGCGCTCCCTCCACCTGCTGTACACCCCGGCCCTGCAACATAGTGTACAGCGATGCCATTCGTCAGAATGGCATCAACTCCTCCTCACATGCACTCTGCGCTGTGAGGAGGAGATAGAGCGCAAGCGCCGGGAAACCCGGCCATCACTCGGAACACATTCCGGTGATGGCCGTGTAATACCCGGCCCCATAGACTTCTATGGGAGCCGGGCGGCCAGGTGCCCGGGCAAAGATAGAGCATGTCCTATTTTTTGACGGCCGGATTTCCCGGCCGTCAAAAAATCGGTCGTGTGAATAGCCCCATTAGGGGTCTATCATTCCTAATGCAGCCGGGTGCCGGCCGATTTATGAACGGCCGGCACCCGGCCGGGAAACCCTGCCGTGTGAATGAGGCCTTAGATACTGATAAACCTACTTCCAGGAGAGTGTTCTTCACTTGGGTAGATGTTGTGAAGCGGTTTTTCTTCACCATGGAAAAGATTCTGCGATCATCCACCATTGTTGTCTTCCGTGGACGTCCAGGTCTTTTGGAGTTCACGAGATCACCAGTGTGCTCTTTTTTTCAAGAATGTAGCAAACTGTTGATTTGGCCACTCCTAACATTTGTGCTATCTCTCTGATGAATTTCTTAATTTTTTTCAGCCTAACGATGGTCTGTTTCACTTGCATTGAGAGCTCCTTTGACCTCATTTTGTGGGTTCACAGCAACAGATTTCAAATGCAAATGCCACACCTGGAGTAAACTCCAGACCTTTACCTTCTTAATTGATGGATTAACGAGGGAATAGCCCATTAAATAGCTTTTGAGATAATTGTCCAATTATCTTTGGTCCCTTGAAAAAAGAGGCAGCTACATATTAAAGAGCTGTAATTCCTAAACCCTTTCTCAAATTAGGATGTGAATACCCTCAAATTAAGGCCGGATTCACATGAGTGTGTGCGTTTTGCGCGCGCAAAAAAAGCGGCGTTTTGCGAGCGCAAAAGGTACATAACAGCTCCGTGTGTCATCACCATATGATGCGCAGCTGTGTGATTTTCGCGCAGCCGGCATCATTATGACACTGTTAGTATGTTTGTAAACAGAAAAGCACGTGGTGTTTTTCTGTTTTCATTCATCGTTTTTACTCCTGTTGCGCGAATCACGCGCGTCACATGGAAGTGCTTCCGTGTGCTGCGCGTGATTTTCACACACCCATTGACTTCAATGGGTGCGTGATGCGCGTACAACGCACAAATATAGGATATGTAGTGAGTTTTACGCAGCGAACACACGGTGCGTGAAACTCATGGACAGTCTGCACAGCCCCATAGACTAACATAGGTCCGTGCGAGGCACGTGAAAATCACGCGCGTTGCATGGATGTATTACACGTTCGTCTAAATAAGCCCTAAAGCTGAGAGTCTGCACTTTAAGCCCATATTGATCATATAACTGTATATTCAATATGTTTTGGTAAACAGCTAAAATGCCAAAACTTGTGTCACTGTCCAAATAATTCTGGAACTAACGGTATATACACTGCCACTACACAAACATGTTGCGTGTATATATATGTAACCATTATATAGATCCATAGACGTATACAGTACATAAATAAATTTCCGTAACATGCACACACTTGCTAAATACATCATATACACAATCATTACATAATGTATATGTGTATGTATATATATATATATATATATATATATATTATACACACACAGTACATACTGTGTGTGTGTGTGTGTGTGTGTGTGTGTATATATATATATATATATATATATATAAAATATAGTTAATATTTTAATTGATACCACAATAAATAACACATTTTAAGGGTAGGAACACACACAGCGTGTTCAGGGCGGATACGCTGCGTCAAGCTGCATAGCATATCCGCCCTGAACACTGCAGGGAATCTAGTCCGAAAAATCGCACCATATTGTGGTGCGTTTTTCCAGTGAAATTTCCGCTGCGTAAGGCAGCTCCGGAAAAAATAAAAAAACGTTTATACTTACCCCCTCCCTCCTGTGTGTGGTCCGGCCTCCTGGGATGAGTTTGCAGGCTATGTTTTTCACGTCCGAGTTGCACCCGTGCGGGTCCCGTTTTCACGCATCTCCATAGACTTGACTATCGAGGGATCCGTAAAAACGGAAGAGAATAGGACATGTTCTATTAATTACGGACCCTTCACACGGTCCGTTGAAACAATGGCCATGTGAACGGCCCCATTGAAATACATGCGTCCGTGTGACGGCAATTGTTTTAATGGCCGTCACACGGACTTATTCTACGTTCGTCTTAATGAGCCGTTACACTGAGTAAAAAAGCTCACCCCACAATTGGAGGCCAGCAATAAAAACAAAAAGGCGCAGTCCAGCAATACGGGTATCGGTAATTACTGATTTTTTAACTACATATGGTCTCATCATGCTGGGTACAATATGAAAATGTGTTTTTGCTATTTTCTTTTTTGGGGGGATCTCGGAAAACCCCTTTAAATAAACAGTGCTATCTAATGTCCCTCAACCACCCACTTTGGCTGTGCTTGCAGTTAATGTTACAATGGTCAGGGGATGTTTAATTCCATGGTAGTTTCGAACCTACAGAAAAATGTGAAGACCTTTTTGAGTGGGTTGAGCATTTTGTGCAAGCCCGGCCCACTGCTTAGGAATGGACATGCTGGGTAGCCCTGCTGTTGTCTGGATTCTGTGGCTCATGTTGCTTCTCAGCAAAGCAGAAAAGCGCATCCAAAATCTACCTTCCTCTCCCCGAGCACACACTGGTTCAGGTTTTGGTCAGGGTTTTTTATTATGTCTTTTTTTAAGCCAAAACCAGGCGAGAAAAAGTATAAAGGTCAGATACTACTTCTCGTATTTTAAACCACTCAAAGTTTTGGCTTCAAAATCTACAGAAAAAAACCTGAACAAAACCTGCACATGTGAATACAGGCTAAAAGAAAACACGTAGTTAACTGCCCACAGGTGACCATGTATAAATAATTCTCTCTCTGAAGGCAAGGTCCCCACTTGCGGACAGCATATTTTAACTTTATTACAATCTACCCATTGGCATCATAACAGATGTATAAACCATTTTCAAGTACACAAATGTGGCGTTGTTTGACATCTTTCATACATTAGAACACATTAATCTGTGCAATTTTTTTTATCCCTCCTTATGTGTATTAGGCCGGGTCTACACGTATCGGCTTTGCGGCGGATTTGCGGCATGAATTCCGCAGTGGATTTTGGCTGGACGTACTGTAGCCTCAGGCCGGATTCACACGAGCGTGTGCGTTCTGCGCACGCAAAAAACGCTGCATTTTGCGTGCGCAAAAGGCACTTAACAGCTTCGTGTGTCAGCCCTGTATGAAGCGCGGCTGCGTGATTTTCGCGCAGCCGCCATGATTATGACACTACGTTTGGATGTTTGTAAAACGAAAAGCACGTGGTGCTTTTCTGTTTACATTCATAGTTTTACTGCTGTTGCGCGAATCACGAGCGTCCCACGGAAGTGCTTCCGTATGGTGCGCGTGATTTTCACGCACCCATTGACTTCAATGGGTGCGTGATGCGCGAAATAAGCACAAAGAACAGACATGTCGTGAGTTTTACGCAGCGGACTCACGCTGCATAAAAATCACGAACGGTCTGCACGGCCCCATAGACTAATATAGGTCCGTGCGACGCGCGTGAAAATCACGTGCGTTGCACGGACGTATAGCACGTTTGTCTGAATAAGCCCTAATTCAAAGAATATGATCTGTGTGATTATCTCAGTGTGGAAAGGCTTCGTTCAAATCTGCGTCGGAGTCTCCATTAGGGTATGTTCACACGGCCTATTTACGGACGTAATTCGGGCTTTTTGGCCCCGAATTACGTCTGAAAATAGCGCCTCAATAGCGCTGACAAACATCTGCCCATTGAAAGCAATGGGCAGACGTTTGTCTGTTCACACGAGGCGTATATTTACGCGCCGCTGTCAAATGACGGCGCGTAACTAGACGCCCGCGTCAAAGAAGTGACCTGTCACTTCTTTGGCCGTAATTGGAGCCGCTATTCATTGACTCCAATGAATAGCAGCGCTAATTACGGCCGTAATTGACGCGGCGTTCAAGCGCCTGCACATGCCGGTACGGCTGAAATTACGGGGATGTTTTCAGGCTGAAACATCCCCGTAATTTCAGCCGTTACGGACCCCCGCCGTGTGAACATACCCTTAGGATACTCCATATCAAATCTGGTCAAAAATGCCGGACTAAATAGCAGACACATGACGGAAACCCGATTGAACCCATTAAGTTCAATGGGTTATGTCAGGCGCCGTTGATGTCCATCATGCAATGGATCCGGCGCTTCCGGTATTTTTGTTGATCTGATCCTATGACGGACCAGGGCACTGGAAACACAGAACTCAGATGTGAACAAAGCCTTAGTTTGCTACCTGCAAGCACAAAAGTTACATAAGTGGCTAGAGTTTATATATAATAGACGTTAAAGGGGTTGTCCACGACCAGACAAGTGACGACCTATCCACCGGATAGCTCATCAGTATATGATTGGTGCGTGTTCGACACCCAGACCCCGCAAAGATCAGCTCCTCCAGACGCCAGAGGTTTTGAATGATATGCAGTAATTAGAGCCGGAATTAGATGGCTCCGACAACTGCGCAGTGGCCGTTTTACAGAACTGCAGCTCTGCTCCTATTCACTTGAATAGACATATCAAAACAGCTGATAGCAGTGATCAGCTGTTTTGATACAGCTGCTCTGCGACGTCCCCCCTTCCCTACATCGTAGATGCACATGCCCCGCCTGCCCCCCCCCTAGCTTCACCCTTGTCTGCCCCAATCATATACTGATGACCTATCCGGTGAATAGGTCATCAGTTGTCTGGTCGTGGACAACCCCTTTAATTGAAATTTCCTATTGACATATCTGTAAGTAACATTTGTATAAACTTCACATTCACGTCAGACCAAGAGATGAGAACTGATCACTTTTGTAGGAAGTTCTCCTGTGCAAACCATAGGGAGCAGAGGTTGCAGTCGCACCTGGGCCCTGGAGCCTGAATAGGCCCAAATGAAAAGACCAATACTGTAAGGGTATGTTCACACGCTTAGCAAAAATGTCTGAAAATACGGAGCTGTTTTCAAGGGAAAACAGCTCCTGATTTTCAGACGTTTTTTTAAGAACTCGCATTTTTCGCGGCGTTTTCGCAATGGGCATATGTTTGTCGACGTATTGGAGCCGTCTTTTCAGGCGTAATTCGAGGCGTAAAACGCCTCCATTACGTCTGAAAAGAGGTCGTGATGCTTGATCGTTTGGGGGCCCTAATACAGAGTTTGCACTGGGGCCCAAAAGCTTCAAGTTACGCCTCTGTGACTGACACATAGTGCTTCTTCTCTGTAAAAAAAGAGGTTCTTCAGCAGCTGTTGAGTGTATTATATAATGGCCTTGTGACTTAGAACATTCTTATAACTTACAGTAAGTGGTACTTTATCCTGTATAGCTATTAATTATTGCTTATATACAGTATCACATATTCCATACACAGGTCAAAATTAATCGAATAAATCCCTGTCCCTAGTGAGGCCCACAATGTAATTCACTATCTCACATATGTACAAGGGACAATATTATAGGACATCAAATAACATCAGTATTTTTTTAGAGCATGGGAGGCAACCTACAAATTATAAATTCCATGTAGATGTGCCCTTGGTCAGATTTAAAACAGAATTTTAGAGCTGTAAAGCAATAATCTTAACCACTTAGCACATATTCTTTCATATCCTCTAAGCGACACTCCAGTTTTAGCTAAAATATTTATGTTTGCTGAGGAATCCAGAGTTTATTTACTTGGTGCCCTCCATTTAGTGGTTTGTGCCCCAGTTCCAGGGCCCCCTCTTTTTTTTTTTTGCAATAAAGATTTTTATAGGGTTGCAATTTTTATGATAACATACCAATAAACGGGTATAAAAAAGTCAAAGGTGAGCGTGCTAAAAATTGCGCTACCAGTACGTCACAGTAAAAATAGGAAACTGTTACGTAGAAGACAGTCTTTTAAAGTTTGTGAGAGACAATAATCCTGGGCCCTCTCTTTAGTTATCCAAGATGGCCACAGTGCTTTTCAGACCACCCGATGTACACTGTGCTTTAGTAGTCTGAGACATTCTACCCTGCTATCATGTGAGCAGCGCTAGCCAATCGGGTATCGGCAGGGCCGTATTTTCCACCAGGCACTGGGTGTAGTACCAAAGGCATCCAGCAGGAACATGTGAACATGTCAGGTCACTCACAGGGCAGGGGGAGTGCTTCACCAGCGCTCCTCAGACTGTAATACACACTCAGTTATTGGATTTGCCAGAGCTGCTCACGTGAGCAGCTGTGGCCAATCAGAACAGTGGGCATGTCTTAGACTCATAGTCTAAGAAGCGCTGTGGGGAACAGACGGAAGAGCAGGTCGCCGCACCAGGTCCAGGGCAGGTATGTATAAATCATATATGGTCATGTTCCACTGCAGTGGTTCCCAACCGGGGTGCCGTGACACTCCTCAACCACTGCCAGGCCGTGCTTTCTCTCCTCGTCAAGCGCGTAGTGCATATGAGGAGGAGGGGGGGATTTTTTGCAGCCCCCTTGTAGATAGCACCACCGTAGCTCCCTGATGGAGCGGAATCCCCCTGTGGCCGGGGATTCCGCCCCTGGACGGAGCGCTTGATATCTCTGTCCATATATAGACAGTTACATCATGGGCAACTCCTGAAGCGGAATCCCCGTCCACATCGCTGCTGGCGTGGTGGCCAGTGATTCGGCTCCAGGAGATGCCCCTGGCGTCACTGTTCATAAATGGACCGAGACGTCAGGGGCTTCGGAATCGCCGGTAACAGCATTGGCAACGCTGTTGATGGGAATTACGCTTCAGAAGTTGCCCTTGATGTCACTGTCCATATATGGATAGAGACATCAAGCGCTCCGTCCAGGAGTGAAAACCCCGGCCACAGGGGGATTCCAGTCCTTCAGGGAGCTACATTGGCACTATGTAGGGTGGGGTTGCTATCTACAAGGGGGCTGTGTGGCACGACCTACAAGGAGGCATCTGTAAATGGGGGTTGATGTTACTGTGAGTGGGGGGGCTAATGGTCATTTTACTGTGAGTGGGGGGCTGATGGTCTTTAAGTGTTTTCCACCTCTGACCTCTAATTAAAATTAATAGGTGGCAGAAAATACCTGCGGTGCTCGTTTGGAGTGCATTTTTGCAAAAAAACTCAAAGAAAAATGTCAAATAACTTTGTTAATTCAAAATCTGCCTCATAATTCCAGATATCAATGCGAGGCAGAGGTTTTTTTTCCCGCCATGAGCGGAAAAAACGCTTGCAGGAAAGAAAAGTGTCATGCCCTTTCTTCAAGCGTTTCTGTCTCTGACCACTTTTGGCAGAGAAAGTGGTGTTTTTTGCCCTTGGTACACAATGGCCGCGGCCGAAAAAAAATGCAGCAGAGAGAGTGCAGGCAGGTCAAAATCTGCCTCAAAATGGAATTTTGAGGCAGATTTTTCTGTGCGCATAAACCCGTGTGAACCCTTAGGCTATGTTCACACGGGGTATTTTGCCGAGTTTTTTGACGCGGAAACCGCGTCGCAAAACTCGGCAAAAACGGCCCGAGAACGCCTCCCATTGATTTCAATGGGAGGCGTCGGCGTCTTTTTCCCGCGAGCAGTAAAACTGCCTCGCGGGAAAAAGAAGCGACATGCCCTATCTTCGGGCGCTTCCGCCTCTGACCTCCCATTGACTTCAATGGGAGGCAGAGAAAGCGTATTTCTCGCTGTTTTATGCCCGCGGCGCTCAATGGCCGCGGGCGAAAAACGGCGCGATAATCGCCGCGAAAATCGGCGTGCAGGGAGAGGAATATCTGCCTCAAAGTTCCAAACGGAATTTTGAGGCAGATTATCCTCCCCCAAAATACTCCGTGTGAACATAGCCTTATAATGGTTTTGCTTTTTTTAGTGATTAGTGTTACTCTTTTTGTGTGTGTGTGTGTGTGTGTGTGTGTTTTTTAAAGGTTTGGTTGGACTATGTCGGATTCGAGGACTTAGATGACGGCATTTTTTTTTTTCCAATAAATTGGTTAACGAGGGTTGTGTAGGGGGGGTTTATTTCAAGAAAATATTTTTTCTGTGTGTCTGTGTTTTTTTAAAACGTTATTACTACTGCCTTAGTAATGGCGGCTGCCTGATAGACCGTGTCCAATCTTAAGGCGGGGCAGTGTTAGCCGGTGAAGAGGCTAACACTGACCCCCTGTTCTTACCCCGGTACCCACCTAGACCAGCAGGGCCGGGAAGCGCTGGGTACAATCCAGTACCCAACCATCCAAATCTCATCCATGACCCACCGAAAAAACGTTTATAAATTGACCTGCAGTGTGTTTTTTTAAATCCCCAAGCATGTCAATTTATGCTGCGGGATTGCTGGTTTTCTGTTTCCCCTTTGAATTCATTGGGACGTAAAACCTGCAATAATTAGCACGTTGCGATTTTTGTGGCGGAAAAGCTGCGTTATTGTTGGCGTCAGTACTAAAAGTGCCAAGGGCAGTACCAACTCCAAATACGGCCCTGGGTATCGGTGGAGCGTCTCGGACTACCTTGCACAGTGTTCATCAGGTAGTCTGAAATGCCCTGTGGCCATCTTGGATGAAAAAATATGGGGCCCGGGGATCGGTCTAACAACTTGCTAAAACGGAGGGCACAGGGAACTAAACTCTGCATTCCCCAGCAACATAAAATGTTTAGCTAAAATCGGAGTGTCGCTTTTTATCCCAGGTCTGAATTTGTAAAAGAACCAAACAAGGTCTTTATTTAAATATTTATCTGCAGTATATATTGCAAATAAATACATAAGACTGATTTACTAAAATTTTCGGCCACTTTTTGGTACAACCTGGCATTGTTCAGTAACTGTTCCATATCCTAACTAGAAGCAAACTACACTGGCAAAATAGGGGAGATGTATCAAAACTGGTGCAAAGGAAAAGTGGCGTAGTTGCCCATGGCAACCAATCAGGTTGCTGCTTTTATTTTCCAAAAGGCCTCTGAAAAATGTGAGGTGGAATCTAGTTGGTTGCCATGGGCAACTACTCACCTTCTCCTTTGCACCGGTTTTGATATATCTCCTCAAATATGTACAGTACTTAATTTACTTTATCTTAAATTGACATATTTAATTACACATCTGCTGCACTTTATCTCAGGTATCATCTGCCAATGTCATTTTAGAATCCAAATATTTTCTTTTATTTTTGTGCCAGTGTAGTTACTAAAGATAACACGTTAAACTAAAGCTTCATTAAGCAAATCGTATACATTGCTTACCTAGTACATGACATGAGTCAGCATCAATGCTATTTGCCAGGAGCTCCGCCAACGTGTTAAGCAAGCCCCAGCTGGCCTCACCTGCGTTACAAAATTAGGTCTTATCTGCAGAACAAGTCTGCTAGATGAGTGGAAAGCAGAACGCCTCATACCTCTCCTTTACATTCCTCTTTGTCATATACTTCCTGATCTACATAATTCATTCCTCCTTGGCTATATTACTGTGGCCCTTAAAAAACCACACTGAATAGTGATAACTTTTGTGCTGCATTTTATGTGGTGACTGCCACGAGATGTAGATTTTATTAGTAAAGAAACAAGAACATGTTGTGTAAAATGTAATGCAGCATCATTATTAAATATATAGAATTGCACCATTATAATATCTTTTTTTTAAATAAAAAATGTGAGCAAAATATACAGTACTGCGCAAACGTTTTAGGCAGTTGTGGAAAAATCTGCAAAGTAAGAATGCTTTCAAAACTAGAAGTGTTAATAGTTTTTTATATCAATTAACAAAATGCAAAGTGAATGAACAGAAGAGAAATATAAATCAATTCAATATTTAGTGTGACCGCCCTTTGCCTTCAAAACAGCATCAATTCTTCTAGGTAGACTTGCACACAGTTTTTGAAGGAATTAATCAGGGAGGTTGTTCCAAACATCTTGGAGAACTAAACCACAGATCTCCTGTGGATGTAGGCTTCCTCAAATCCTTCTGTCTCTTCATGTAATCACAGACAGACTTGATGACGTTTAGATCAGGACTCTGTATCATCACTTCCAGGGCACCTTGTTCTTCTTTACGCTGAAGATAGTTCTTAACCCCTTAAAGAGGCTCTGTCACCAGATTATAAGTGCCCTATCTCCTACATAATCTGATCGGCGCTGGAATGTAGATTACAGCAGTGGTTTTTATTTTGAAAAACGATCATTTTTGAGCAAGTTAGCAATTTTAGATTTCGTTTCTTAAAGAGGCTCTGTCACCAGATTTTGCAACCCCTATCTGCTATTGCAGCAGATAGGCGCTGCAATGTAGATTACAGTAACGTTTTTATTTTTAAAAAACGAGCATTTTTGGCCAAGTTATGACCATTTTTGTAGTTATGCAAATGAGGCTTGCAAAAGTCCAAGTGGGCGTGTTTAAAAGTAAAAGTCCAAGTGGGCGTGTATTATGTGCGTACATCGGGGCGTTTTTAATACTTTTACTAGCTGGGCGTTCTGATGAGAAGTATCATCCACTTCTCTTCACAACGCCCAGCTTCTGGCAGATCACGCTGTGACGTCACTCACAGGTCCTGCATCGTGTCGGACGAGCGAGGACACATTGGCACCAGAGGCTACAGATGATTCTGCAGCAGCATCGGCGTTTGCAGGTAAGTCGATGTAGCTACTTACCTGCAAACGCTGATGCTGCTGCAGAATCAACTGTAGCCTCTGGTGCCGATGTGTCCTCGCTCGTCCGACACGATGCAGGACCTGTGAGTGACGTCACAGCGTGATCTGGCAGAAGCTGGGCGTTCTGAAGAGAAGTGGATGATACTTCTCATCAGAACGCCCAGCTAGTAAAAGTATTAAAAACGCCCCGATGTACGCACATAATACACGCCCACTTGGACTTTTACTTTTAAACACACCCACTTGGACTTTTGCAAGCCTCATTTGCATAACTACAAAAATGGTCATAACTTGGGCAAAAATGCTCGTTTTTTAAAAATAAAAACGTTACTGTAATCTACATTGCAGCGCCTATCTGCTGCAATAGCAGATAGGGGTTGCAAAATCTGGTGACAGAGCCTCTTTAATGCCCAACTGGGCGTGTTTTTACTTTTGACCAAGTGGGTGTTGTACAGAGGAATGTATGAGGCTGACCAATCAGTGACATACACTTCTCATTGTTCCAGCCCAGCATGATCCACAGCACAGTGATTTGTGTAGTGAAAGAAGCTGGGCTGGAACAATGAGAAGTGCATGACACTGATTGGTCACTGATTGGTCAGCCTCATACACTTCTTTACAACACCCACTTGGTCAAAAGTAAAAACACGCCCAGTTGGGCATTAAGAAACTAAATCTAAAATTGCTCATAACTTGCTTAAAAATGATCGTTTTTCAAAATAAAAACCACTGCTGTTATGTACATTCCAGCGCCGATCAGATTATGTAGGAGATAGAGCACTTATAATGTGGTGACAGAGCCTCTTTAATTATGACCAAATTCCCAACTCCATTTGCTGAAATGCAGCTCCAAACTTGAAGGGAACCTCCGCCTGCAGACACTTATTATTGTACTGCTCTCCAGCCCTTCGGTGGACAAACTGCCTTCTGTTACAGCTAAATATTTAAAATTTGGACTCCTTCCAGAGCACCTGCTGCCATTTTTCTGCACTCCAGGTCCTATGTTTTCATGCATAGATTACTTTTTGGCCGCGATTCTTACATGAAGACCACTTCTGGCCAGACTTCTCCGAACAGTAGATCTACTATTCCCCCTGGTTTCTGCCAGTTCTGAGCTGATGGCACTGCTGGAAATATTCTTATTTTGAAGTGAAGTAAGCATGATGTATATTTGATCTGCTGCACAAAGTTTCCTTGGCCGACCACTGCGTCAACAGTCCTCAACGTTGCCCGTTTCTTTGTGCTTCTTCAAAAGATCTTGAACATCACATCTTGAAATCCCAGTCTGCTTTGAAATGTTTGCCTGGGAGAGACCATGCTGATGCAGTGTAACGAACTTGTGTCTTGTTGCTGTGCCCAGTCTTGCCATGATGGACCTGTGTCTTCCACAACCTCACCTTTGTAGCAGAGTTTGGCTGTTCTTCACCCAGTTTTAAGCCACGTACATAGCGTTTCTGTTACAGTCAATAACTGGGTTTCAACCTACCGTGTTTCCCCGAAAGTAAGACAGTGTCTTACTTTCTTTTTATCCCCAAAATCCCCACTATGTCTTACTTTCGGGGTATGTCTTATATTGCGTTGCGTTGCTCGATTTTCTAGATAGTCACTGTTCATGGTGCTGAAAGAGTTAAACTGTTTCAGCACCATGGACAGTGACTTCCGATCCCAATAAACATGAACCTGTCAAAAAAAAAAAGAAGTTCTGACGTACCGATAACTCCCGGCGTCTTCCTCCAGTCTGACCTCCCGGGATGACGATTCAGGCCAAGTGACAGCTCCAGCCAATCACAGGCCAAGCACAGCCTGCAGCAGTCACATGGACTGGCGCGTCATCCAGGGAGGTGGGGCCCGATGTCGAGAGGCGCGTCACCAAGGACGCGTCACCAAGGCAACGGCCGGGAAGTTCTCGGTAAGTACGAACTTTTTCTTTTTTTCACGGCATTCACTGTCGAGGGTGCTGAAAGAGTTAGCTCTTTCAGCACCTTGGACAGTGACGGGCGTCGACTAGACTCATCTCTATGATGGCGGCTGCGCGAAAATCACGCAGCCGCGCATCAGAAATACCCCCGTGTTTCCCCGAAAGTAAGACATATGTCTTACTTTCGGGGTACGGCTTATATTAGCCGACCCCCCTGAAACCCCCGATACGTCTTACAATCGGGGGTGTCTTACTATCGGGGAAACACGGTACATATGAAAATGATTATCATTATCATCTGTTTGGTATAATTGATTAATCATATACCTGACTATAATCCTACAAAATCCATGACTTTGTGCAAGTGTACCTAGAAGAATTGATCCTGTTTTGAAGGCAAAGGGTAGTCACATCAAACATTGATTTTATTTAGATTTTCCTTCTATTAATTCACATTGTATTCTTTCAATTGCTAACAAAAATATTAAAACTATTTTTGAAAGCATTCTTTGCAGCACTTTTCCCACAATTGCCTAAAACGTTTGCACAGTACTGTATATAAAAATATGAAAACTTAATTCCTTTTACAGATTTTTGTTTTAGTCAATCACAAAAGGATTAGTCCATTATAAGCTACTGTAAGAGCATAGTAAACGGATTGCTAGAGTATTTGACTATACACCACTATAAAACATGGAAAATATGTCTTACAGCGTACTCGTGTTTTATAGTATATGTACATAAACTTCCAATATAGTGTATTATCCTGTATTTTATATTACAATAATAATTTATATAACCAGTGCCGCCATCAGGGTAGTGCGGGTGGTAATGCCCTCAGGGGCCCAGCCAAATTAGGGTTTGTAAAAGAAAAAGGGAACTCTAACTCCTATATACTATTAACGTCATTACAGTAGTAAAATCTGGTTTCGCCACAGATATATGCGGTATAATCCGCAGGAGGATTTGCGTATCCGGCCTTAAACTATTCATCTAAGCTGGCTAAGTTCACAACTTTTATAGCGCCCAAAATATTTCTCATACATTGCCCAGTGCCGGCCTGACAGTATGCTGCAGTGGTCTATTAATTAGCAGGCCGATGGTTAGCCTATGGTTATTCAAAGTTTGTAGCTTTCATTTATGTCATGTGCACCCAACACTTGTTTTGATAAAAAAAAAATTCCAACGTTTACATCTGTTTACAAACAGCAAATGATGGAGCTATATTTTTAGGAGTTATTAACCCCTTCCTTACACAGCCATTTTTCGGATTTTAATTTTAGTTTTTACCTCCCTAACTTCCAAAAGTCACAACTACTTTATTTTTCCATCGATATAGCTGTATGAGCGCTTGATTTTTGGAGAGTTGTAGTTTTTCATGGCACTATTTATTGTACCATATAATGTACTAAGAAACGGGAAAAAAAATTTCCACTGTTTTTTGTGCTTCGTTTTTTGACAGCGTTTAACGTGCAATTAAAACTAAATGTTAACTTTATTCTACTGGTCAATAAGATTACGGCGATACCAAATTTATATATAATGTTATATTGTAATAGTTCAGACTTTTACAGAAGCGGCGATACCAATTATGTTAATTTTTTCTTACAATGCTTTAGGGGGAAAATAGGAAAAGGTTTTTTTTTTCTTTTAATATTTTTTTGTACATAAAAAAACCCTTAGGCCTCGTGCACACTTACATCACCGTTTTCACAGCCGCTTTTGACGGGTCCGTGAACCCGTTTTAGCGGCCGTGTGATTTCCGTGTGCACTCCGTGTTTCCGTTTCCGGAAACTGATCGGCGGTAACTCTTTCAGCACCCTGGACAGTACCATGCTCGGCGCGCGGAAAATAAAATTTTAATGTAATAAAAAATTTTTTAAAAAATAAGTTCATACTTACATTCCTCCTGTCCGGCCTCCAGCGATGACGTTCAATCCATGTCGCCGCTGCAGCCAATCACAGGCTGTAGTGGCGGTCACGCACGTCAGGATGACATCAGAAGGCCGGCCTCCAGGGATGACGCTTCATCCCACGTGACCGCCTCTGCAGCCAATCACAGGCTGCAGCGGCCTCTGCAGCCAATCACAGGCTGCGGCGTCACAAAAGAAGGTCGGACTGGAGGAAGAAGAGGGACTCGTCACCAAGACAACGACCGGGTACGTATGAAATGCTTTTTATTTTATTTTTAATCAGCAGCCTCTTTTCTCTATCAGTTATTGATAGAGACAAGTGGCTGCCAATTAGTGTAATATTTTTCTAATGTTTTTCTGCCCGCCCTGCGGTTGCTAGGCAACGGCTCAGTCACACACGGATGGCACACGGATGCCTTCCGTGTGCCTTCAGTTTTTTTGACGGCCCCATTGACTTGCATGGGTATCGCGGTCACGGAATCCCGGACCAAAGTAGGACATGCTCTACTTTGGATCGGAACGGAGCAAAGGACCGTCAAAAAAACTGTAATGTGTATGGCCCCATTGAAATGAATGGGTTCAGGGTGCTATCAGTGAAAAAAAACGGATAGCACCCTGAAGGAAAAAACTGAAGTGTGCATGAGGCCTTATTTTACGGTTTTTTTTACTTGTCCCCCTAGGGGACATGAACCAGCGATCCAATACTAATGTGCTGCAGTATATTGTGTTTCTAACAGGCTTCTACTTAACAGGCTTAATAGGAGTACAAATATGGTAGACCTGGGGGCCTTCATAAGGCCCCCAGGCTGCCATGCCAACCATCAGCACCCTGCGATCGCGCCGCAGCCAAAGAGCTGTCAGAGGGGGTCACCGCTTTCTAACACCTTAGATGCCATGGTCGCTATTGACCGCAGCATCTAAATGGTTAAACGAGCAGGATTACACTCGAAAGGGATCCCTTCCATTAGGCTGAGTTCACATGTTGCGGATTTTTTCGCAGATTTTGTTGCGGTTTTGACGCAGATCTCACCCTTTTACATTGCAAAGTGTAAAATCTGCGCTGAAAATCTGCGTAAAATCTGTGAAGTGTGAACTCAGCCTTAGGGTATGTGCACACGATAACGTCAATTATGGCTGAAATTACAGAGCTGTTTTCAGGAGAAAACAGCTCCTGCATTTCAGACGTAATTGCATGTACTCGCGTTTTGCGGGGCGTCAATTACGGACATAATTTGGAGCTGTTCTTCATTGAAGTCAATGAAAAATGGCTGAAATTACGTCCCAAGAAGTGTCCTGCACTTCTTTGACGACGCTGTTATTTTACACGCCGTCTTTTGACAGCGACGCGTAAAATTACAGGTCGTCGGCACAGTACATCGGCAAACCCATTGAAATGAATGGGCAGATGTTTGCCGACGTATTGGAGCCGTGTTTTCAGGCGTAATTCGAGGCGTAAAACGCCTCGTTTACACCTGAAAATAGGTTGTGTGAACCCAGCCTAAGGGGAGATTCACACGAGCGTTGCGTTTTTGCGCGCGCAAACAACGCGGCGTTTTGCGAGCGCAAAAACCATTTGACAGCTGCGTGTGTCATGCGTGTCTGATGCGCGGCTGCGTGATTTTCGCGCAGCCGGCATCATAGAGATGAGGCTTGTCGACGCCCGTCACTGTCCAAGGTGCTGAAAGAGCTAACTCTTTCAGCACCCTCGACAGTGAATGCCGAACACAACAGCGAAAAACCTGTAAAAAAAAAAGATAAAGTTCCTACTTACCGAGAACTTCCCGGCCGTTGCCTTGGTGACGCGTCCTTGGTGACGCGTCCTTGGTGACGCGCCTCTCTCGACATCGGGCCCCACCTCCCTGGATGACGCGGCAGTCCAAGTGACCGCTGCAGCCTGTGATTGGCTGCAGCCTGTGCTTGGCCTGTGATTGGCTGGAGCTGTCACTTGAACTGAAGTGTCATCCCGGGAGGTCGGACTGCAGGAAGGAGACAGGAGTAATCGGTAAGTTAGAACTTCGTTTTTTTTACAGGTTCATGTATTTTGGGATCGCAAGTCACTGTCCATGGTGCTGAAACAGTTTAACTCTTTCAGCACCATGCACAGTGAATCTCTCCCGACGTCGCGGACCGGAAATTTTTTTGCCGGGTTCGGCCAAAACGAGTTTGGCCGAACCCGGTGAAGTTTGCCTCGGTTGTCGGGGTTCGCTCCTCGCAAAGACACTCCGTTTGGATGCTTGGAAACAGAAAAGCACGTGGTGCTTTTCTGTTTTCATTCATCCTTTTCACTGCTGTTGCGCGAATCACGCTCGTCCCACGGAAGTGCTTCCGTGTGGTGCGCGTGATTTTCACGCACCCATTGACTTCAATGGGTGCGTGATGCGCGAAATACGCAGAGTTATTGAACCTGTCGCGCTTTTTGCGCAGCAGACAAACGCTGCGCAAAAAGCACGGACTGTCTGTACTGCCCCATAGACTTGTATTGGTCCATGCGTGCCGCGTGAAAACCACGCGGCCCGCACGGACCGAATACACGCTCGTGTGAATCCCCCCTAACAGTGAAGTGTCTGCTGGAACATACAGCCGACACCCACGTTGTATGAAGCGGGCTAAGCCCGTGAGCCTGCTCGATACTTAATCTACCCGGCTATGACGTAAGTATACGCCATACATCGGGAAGGGGATAAAAACATAAGTGGAAAAGTTCAACAGCATTCAAATAGGACCTGTCGCCTCTCCTGACAAGTCTGTTTTATTAATTACTTGCATTCCCCATAAAATAAAAAATCTGGAGAATCTTTTCTTAGAACTCTGGTTTGTACCGTTCATCTGTTATTCCTCCTAGAAATGTTTGAATAAATTGACAAATGGGTGTTACAATTGGGGGATTGTAAATGGGAATGGCAACACCCAGTTGTCAATTTATTAATACATTTCCAGGAGGAAAAACAGGGGAACCAAAAGATGCTCCAGAATTGTAATTTTATGGCGAGTAAAAGCATTAACTAAAACCGATATGTCAGAAGAACTGACAGGTCCTCTTAAAGGGTCAGTTCACACGGCGGATTTTGCTTGGCGGGTCGCGCCGCAAAATCCACCGCAGAATTATTCGGCAGAAAGATCCCTCCTCCTAATTACTTCAATGGGAGGTTCAGGCGGAATCCGCTCGAAGATCGTGTAGGAAGCGTCCGGCTCCCATTGTAATTGATGTGAGGCAGAATTTTGCGGCAGAATCCGCCGTGTGAACATACCCGAAGGGTCAGTTCACATGTTGCGTAAATACTGCGGTTTTTCCCCAACTAATTCTGTTGCAGAAAAGCCGCAGCAAATACAGTAGCAGCAACGTGGATGAGATAAAAAAAATCTCATCCACACACTTCGTAAATACTGAGCGAAAAAGACGGTCAGAAATTGACCTGCGGTGCGGAATTTTATTCCGCGACATGTCAATTGTATTTGCGTAAACTCTGCTTATTTATTGCGGGTTTTCCCCATTGAACTCAATAGGGAGGTAAATCCCGCAACAAATAGCAGTTGTTGCTTTTTTTGCAGCGGGTTTACAGCGATCCCTCCACAAAAAACGCAATTCAGAAGTCTGTGTTCCTCCTTCCAGCGCGGCTTCCTTGGATGACGTTTCATCCCATGTGACCACCGCAGCCAATCACAGGCTGTAGCAGCGGTCACATGGGATGAAACGTCATCCCAAGAGGTCGGCCTGGATGACGTCTCAGGGCCGGTCCCCTGGGAGACGTTTCATCCCATGTGACCGCTGCTGCAGCCAATCACTGCTAGCTGGCCGGTAAGTGCTGCAGTTTTCCGCAGCGGACATTCCGGGTGAAAAACCGCACCACAGTTTGGTGCGCTTTTTTTGCTCAGAATTCGCTATTAAATCGACTATGCTATTCATTCTGTCAAAACAACGGAACCCTTGCACAACTGAGACAAAACGGAAACCATTGGCACAGGATCCGTCACAATTGAAATTAATGGTGATGGAAACGGAAGCCTTTGGTTCCCGTTTGTGTCAGTCAGGGCCCCGTTCCGGAAAGCTCAAACGGAACGTCGGAACAGGACCCTAGCACAGATGTGAACTAAGCCAAAGTTCACACGCTTAGCAAAAAACTTCTGAATATACAGAGCTGTTTTCAAGGGAAAACAGCTCCTGATTTTCAGCCGTTTTTTAAGCAACTCGTGTTTTTCGCAGTGTTTTTGGAGAGGTTTTTCTATAGAGTTTATGAAAAACGGCTCCAAAAACGGCTCAAGAAGTGAAGCACTTCTTTTTCACGGGCGTTTTTTTACGTGGCCGTTTTTCTACTTCCGATTCTTCGGCCCGAAAAATGGCCGAAAATAAGCCGTGTGAACATACCCTTTCAGGGTCCCCCAAGGGGAAATGACAAGACCAAAAGGATACCTTTTGTATCCAAGTATAGTGAACTTAGCCAATCAATCTCCTCCATCATCCGCAAACATTGGCCGATGCTGGGGGATGTCTGCGGAACGTCTAATTAAAGAGGCTCTGTCACCATATTAGAAGTGGCCTATATTGTACATGATGTGATCGGTGCTGTAATGTAGATTGCAGCAGTGTTTTTTATTTAGAAGAATGATCATTTTTGACTGAGTTATAACCTATATTAGCTTTATGCTAATGAGTTTCTCAATGGACAACTTAGCGTGTTTTACTATATGGCCAAGTGGGCGTTGTGGAGAGAAGTGTATGACGCTGACCAATCAGCATCATACACTTCTCTCCATTCATTTACACAGCACATCGCGATATAGCTATATCGCTATGTACAGCCACATAAACACACTAGAACGTTACTGCAGTGTCCTGACAATGAATATACATTACCTCCAGCCAGGACGTGATGTGTATTCAGAATCCTGACCACTTCTGTAGCGTCTGTGTGAGACTACAGCACAGCGAGATCTCGCTGTAAATGACATCTTACAGCATAATCTCGCGAGACGCCTGCTATGCTGTAAATCGCAGAGAAGTGCCAGGTTTCTGAATACACATCACGTCCTGACTGGAGGTAATGTATATTCACTGTCAGGACACTGCAGTAACATTATAGTGTGTTTATGTGGCTGCACATAGCGATATAGCTATATCGCTATGTGCTGTATAAATGAATGGAGAGAAGTGTATGACGCTGATTGGTCACTGATTGGTAACATAACTCCGTCAAAAATGATAGTTTTTCTAAATAAAAAAACACTGCTGTAATCTACATTACAGCTCCGATCATATTATGTACAAGAAAGGCCACTTATAATGTGGTGACAGAACCTCTTTAAGGTTCCTCCAGTGTTCTCATATCGTCGATCTCGCAACTTAGGTCATAAACTTGTTAGAGCAGATTTGGGCTCGGCACGAAAAGGATCTCAAAAACGTACCTTGCTCCCATTAAAAAGGGATGTTATCCATGTTTAACCCCTTAACGACCAAGGACGAAAATGAACGTCATGGTCGGCTGCTAGTTCCCGCACCATGACGTTCATTTTCGTCCGCATTTCAAACTGTCACTCTGTGTAAACACAGAGTGACAGACCCGCGCTGACAGTTGTCCCCGACAGCTGAGACATTAGTCTTGCCGGACAGCGGACCATCGCCGCTGATTTCGGCAGTTAACCCCTTAAGTGCGGCGACGGATTGCCGTCGCCGCATTTAAGTGGTTTGAAGCACATCAGCAGCCCCCACGAAGTGATCGTGGGGGCTACCGATGCTTGTCACGGCAATCGGAGGTCAGATAATGACCTCCGGGTTGCCATGCACGGAAGCCTCGGAGGAACAGCCTCCGGCCGTTCCTCCTCTGCTTCCTGTCAGTGTGACAGTCACGTCACAATGACAGTTGGAGTACATTACACTACGTGTGTAGTGTAATGTATTCTAGCAGCGATCAAAGCTGCAAGACTAAGTGTCCCCTAGTGGGACAAGTTAAAAAAGTAAAAAAAAGTAATAAAAATGTTTTAAAAAAAGTGTAAAAATAAAAGTTAGCAGTTCTATAAACACGAAATGCTTTTTTTCCTATAATAAGACTTTTATTATAGAAAAAAAATGAACACGTTAAAAAAGTACACATATTTGGTATCACCGCGTTCGTAACGACCCCAACTATAAAACTATAATGTTATTTTTCCCGCACGATGAACACCCCAAAAAAAAAATCAATAAAAAACTACGACAGAGTCGCAATTTTTTTGGTCACCACCGCTCCCTAAATAAAGAATAAAAAGTGATCAAAAAGTCGCATGTACCCGAAAATAGTACCAATAAAAACTTCTATCCGTCCCGCAAAAAACAAGCCCTTACACAGCTTTTTTGACTAAAAAATAAAAAAATTACGGCTCTCAGAATGGTGGTGACACAGAAATTATTTTTTTTATAAAAAAGTCATTTTATTGCGCAAACGCTAAAAAAAAGGACCAAACCTATATACATATGGTATCGCCGTAATCGTACCAACCCGCAGAATAAAGTAAAAATGTCACCTATAGCGTACGGTGAGCGCCGCAAAAAGAAAACCTAAAAAACGGTGTCAGAATTCCTGTTTTTTGCTCAGGATTGCAAAAAAATTGAATAAAAAGTGATCAAAAAAAATCGCATGTACCCCTAAAATGGTACCAATGAAAACTACAGATTGTCCCGCAACAAATAAGCCTTCACACGGCTCCGGTGGTGAAAAAATAAAAAAGTTCTGGCTCTCAGAATATGGCGATGCAAAATGTGCAGAGTGTCCAAAAGCAGATAAGATCGGGCACCATTTATCAGTGCGACACCGGCCACATATCTGCGGATTATTATTTATTTACCCCATTATTATACCCTCTTATTATACCCCTTATGTACTCCGCACAGATTACATATACCCTGATGTACCCCGCACAGATTACACATGCCCCCCACATTATAAACTGAAATACCAGCGAAACCCAAAACAGAAACCTACCAAGCAAAATCTGCGCTCCAAAAGCAAAATGGCGTCCCTCCCTTCTGAGCCCTGCAGCGTGCCCAAGCAGCAGTTTGCGCCCACACATATGGCATCGCCATACCCGAGAGAACCCGCTTAACGTTTTATGAGGTATTTGTCTTCTGTGGCACAAACTGGGCACAACATATTATGCACTAAAATGGCGTATCAGTGGAAAATTTAAATTTTCACTTTGAACCATCCGCTGTGCATTAACCCCTTTGCGCACCATGACTTAATTGCCCGTCATGGTGCGGCGGTTGATGTATGGAGCCGGCTCACGTGCTGAGCCCGCTCCATACGCTGCGGGTGTCGGCTGTGTATTACAGCAGGCCCCCTCGGTACTAACGGACAGGTACAGCGATCGCTCTGTTACAGAAGCCTGTAAGAATAACAATATACTGCAATACATTAGTATTGCAGTATATTGTACCAGCGATCCAATGATCGCTGGATCAAGTCCCCTAAGGGGATTGATTAATAAAATGTGTAGAAGAATTATAGTTATTAGTAGTGAGAATTTTTTTTTTTAAAGTTAAAAAAACAAAACACCTTTTCGCATTTTTCTTCTAAAGTAATGTAAAAAAATGAACAAAATTGGTATCGCTACGTCCGTAAAAGTCCGAACTATTACAATATACCAATATTTAATTTGTACAGTGAACACCATAAAAAAATGTAATAATTGAAACCGCCAAAATCGCAATTTTTTTTTTTTGTCACCTTCGCTCTATAAAAAAAATGTAATACAACTTTTGAATCACTTTTTATGTACCAAAAAATGTTACCAATAAAAACTGCAGCTCCTCCCGCAAGAAATAAGCCCTCACACCACTCTATTGATGGAAAAATAAAAAAGTTATGGCTCTTGGAAAGCGGGGAGTGAAAATCTAAAATAAGAAAGCAAAAAATGGATCAGTTCTGAAAGGGTTAATTCATTTCTAATGAAAAAACGTATGACCACATGTGGGGTATTTCCGTACTCGGGAGAAATTGCTTTATAAAAAATGGTTGTTTTTTTCCTCCTTTATCCCTTGTGAAAATGAGAAAATGCAACATTTTAGTGGAAAAAATGTTGATATTAATTTTCGCGCCCTAATTCCAATAAACTCTGCAAAAGACCCGTGGGGTCTAAATTCTCACTATACCCCTAGAAAAATTCCTTGAAGGTTTTTCCAAAATGGGGTCACTTTTGGTGGGTTTCCACTGTTTTGGTCCCTCCAGTGCATTGCAAATGCGACATGGCACCGAAAACCATTCCAGCAAAATCATAAATCCAAAGTGCGCTCCTTCCCTTCTGAGCCCTGCTGTGGGTCCAAACAGTAGTTTATTACCACATATGGGGTATTGTCGTAATCGGGAGACATTGCTTTACAAATGTTGGGGTGCATTTTCTTCGTTATTCCTTGTAAATAATAAAAATTTCTATGTTGTTTCAGAAAAAAAGTATATTTTAATTTTTACAGACTAATTTCAATATATTTAGCGAAAAACCTGTGTGGTCAAAATGCTAACTATACCCCTAGATAAATACCTTAAGGGGTCTAGTTTTCGAAATGGGGTCGTTTATGGGGAGTTTCTATCATTCTGGCAGCTCAAAGCTTCTCCAAATGTACATTGGGGCCTAAAACATTTTCAAGCAAAATATGAGTCCTGAAAGCCTCCGGGTGTTCCCTTCCTTTGGGGCCCTGCCGTGTGTCCAAACAACGCATTAGGGCCACAATGGGGGTATTTTTGAAAACAGGAGAAAGAGGGTGATAGATTTTGGGGTGTGTTTCTTCATTTTCATGGTCGCTTTACAAAGAAATCGGTCTTCAAACAAATACTTTTATGAAAAAAGTGAAATTTATTTTTTTTTCACCTGATATGCATTAAATTTAGCAAAGAACTGTGGGGTCAAAACACTTACTATACCCCTAGATAAATACCTTATGGGGTCTAGTTTTCTAAATGGGGTCGTTTATGGGGAGTTTCTATCGTTCTGGCAGCTCAAAGCCTCTCCAAATGTACAGTGGGGTCTAAAACATTTTCAAGCAAAATATGAGTCCTGAAAGCCTCCGGGTGTTCCCTTCCTTTTGGGTCCTGCCGTGTGTCCAGGCAGCGCATTAGGGCCACAATGTGGGTATTTTTGAAAACAGGAGAAAGAGGGTGATAGATTTTGGGGTGTGTTTCTTCATTTTCATGTTCGCTTTACAAAGAAATCGGTCTTCAAACTAATACTTTTATGAAAAAAGTGAAATTATTTTTTTTTTAACCTGATATGCATTAAATTTAGCAAAGAACTGTGGGGTCAAAACACTTACTATACACCTAAATAATTACGTTATGGGGTCTAGTTTTCTAAATGGGGTCGTTTATGGGGAGTTTCTATCGTTCTGGCAGCTCAAAGCCTATCCAAATGTACATTGGGGCCTAAAACATTTTCAAGCAAAATATGAGTCCTGAAAGCCTCCGGGTGCTCCCTTCCTTTTGGGTCCTGCCGTGTGTCCAGGCAGCGCATTAGGGCCACAATGTTGGTATTTCTGAAAACAGGAGAAACAGGGTGATAGATTTTGTGGTGTGTTTCTTCATTCTCATGGTCGCTTTACAAAGAAATTGGTCTTCAAACTGATACTTTTATGAAAAAAAGTGAAATTATTTTTTTTTTCACCTGCTATGTATTAAATTTAGCAAAAAACTGTGGGGTCAAAATACTTACTATACCCTTAGGTAAACACCTTAAGGGGTCTAGTTTTATAAATGGGGTCATTTGTGGGGGTTTCCACCATTCTGACACCTATGAGCCTCTGAAAACCTGGCTTGGTGCAGGAAAACAAAATGTACTTCAAAATTTATAAAATTATTATTCAATTTGTAAGTCCTCTAAATTGCTGAAAATGTATTTTATTTTTTCAAAAGTGCTGCCAAAATGGAGTAAAGAGATAGAAATATATATTTAATTAAAAAAATTGTACAGTATGTGTGTACATATGTGACATATTGCAGTTAAAAATAGGGGAAAATGGTAATTTTTACAAAATTTCTTCCATTTTTCTATTTTTTAATTAATTTCCGCAAATCGTATCAGTCTACTTTTACCACTAAAATAAAGTACAACATGTGACGAAAAAACAATGTCAGAATTACTTGGATATTCAAAACTTTCACAGAGTTATTCTCTGATAAAGTCAAACATACCAGATTTGACAAATCTGGCTTGGTCATTAAGGTACAAACATGCCCGGTCATTAAGGGGTTAAACTGCATCAATTGTTTACTTATGATTAAGGGGAACTCCTTTTCACATCCAAAAACAAATTAAATTGATAAGATTAATTACTATTTGTCTCAGAACACAGATTTTGTCATATATTTGCTACAGTATCCTTGTAACTTGTGGTATGTGGGTGAAACCACCCTAGACTTAAGAACAAGAATAAATCAACACCGCTATACAATCCGTTGCAAACTATTAGATTTACCAGTTTCCCAGCATTTTATGGAGAAAACACAGAGAATAGCAATTTACGATTTTGTATTATTGATATAGTCCCTTCCCCCTTGAGACGGGGAGGAGACAGAAAACGTTTACTTAAAAAGAGGGAATTAGGCTGGATTCACACGAGCACATTACGTCCGTAATGGACGGAACGTATTTTGGCCGCAAGTCCCGGACCGAACACACTGCAGGGAGCCGGGCTCCTAGCATCATAGTTATGTACGCTGCTAGGAGTCCCTGCCTCTCCATGGAACTACTGTCCCGTACTGAAAACATTATTACAGTATGGGACAGTTGTCCGGCAGCGAGGCAGGGACTCCTAGCAGCGTACATAAGTATGATGCTAGGAGCCCGGCTCCCTGCAGTGTGTTCGGTCCGGGACTTGCGGCCGAAATACTTTCCGTCCATTACGGACATAATGTGCTTGTGTGAATCCAGCCTTAGAGTGGATACATTGGCTAAAAACAATAGTTATATTGAATACCAGATGGGTGGTGTTACTTGAGTGGGTGTTTTGCCCTTTGGCTCTACTATTGGGGTCGGTTCACTCCTAGACTTGTGTAAGCTAGAGTAAATAATGTTACTTTTTCTTAAGATGTGGTTTTTGTGGTTCATTAAAGGGAAGGTGTCATGATTTTTTTTTTATTATAGTGCTTTTAATATAATGTAAACAAAAATTGTATTTATTTGTGTTTTCACTTTCTACTTTTTTAACCCCTTTAGGACGCAGCCTGTTTTGGCCTTGTGGCACAGCCGATTTTTTCAAATCTGACGTGTCACTTTATGTGGTAATAACTCCGGAATGCTTTTACCTATCCAAGCGATTCTGAGATTGTTTTCTCGTGACATATTGTACTTTATGATAGTGGAAAAATTTGGTCGATAAATTCAATATTTATTTGTGAAAAACACCAAAATTTTGAGAAAATTTGCAAAAATTTGCACAAATTTGCCTTTTTCTAAATTTAAATGTATCTGCTTGTAAAACCGATAGTAATACCACACAAAATAGTCACTAGTTACCATTTTCCATATGTGTACTTTATATTTGCATCGTTTTTTGAACATCCTTTTATTTTTCTAGGACGTTACAAGGCTTAGAACTTTAGCAGCAATTTCTCACATTTTCAAGAAAATTTCAAAAGGCTATTTTTACAGGGGCCAGTTCAGTTCTGAAGTGGTTTTGAGGGCCTTATATATTATAATACCCCAATAAATCACCCCCATTTTAAAAACTGCACCCCTCAAAGTATTCAAAACAGGATTCAAAGTATTTTAACCCTTTAGGCGTTTCACAGGAAATAAAGCAAAGTAGAGGGGAAATTTACAAATTTCTCTTTTTTTTGACGAAATTCATTTGTAATAAAAAAAAATTGTGTAACACAGAAGGTTTTACCAGAGAAATACAACTCAATATTTATTGCCCAGGTCCTGCAGTTTTTAGGAATATCCCACATGTGGCTCTAGTGGGGTAATGGACCGAAACACCGGCCTCAGAAGCAAAGGGGCACCTAGTGGATTTTGGGGCCTGCTTATTTTTAGATTATATTTTAGGCACCATGTCGAGTTTGAAGAGCTCTTGCACTTGTGGTGCCAAAACAGTGGAAACTCCCCAAAAGTGACCCCATTTTGGAAACTAGACCCCTCAAGGAATTTATCTAGGGGTATAGTTAGCATTTTGACCCCACAGGTATTTTTCTATATTTATTGGAGTTAGTCTGTGAAAATGAAAATCTACTTTTTTTCTGAAATAACAGACATTTTTAATATTTACAAGGAATAAAGAAGAAAATTTACCCCAACATTTGTAAAGCATCTTCTCCCGATTACGGAAATACCCCATATGTGGTAATAAACTGCTGTTTGGACCCACGGCAGCGCTCATAAGGGAGGGAGCGCCATTTGTATTTTGGAGCGCAGATTTTGCTGGATTGGTTTTTAGTGCCATGTCGCGATTGCAACCCCCTGGAGGGAACAAAATAGTGGAAACACTAAAATGTTGAATTTTTTCATTTTCACAAGGGATAAAGGAGAAAAAGTCACCCTAAATTTGTAACGCAATCTCTCCCGAGTACGACAATACCCCACATGTGGTAATAATTAATTTTTTTAATAGAAATTCATTAACCTTTGCAGGACTGATCCTTTTTTGCTTTTCCATTTTAGTTTTTCACTCCCCGCATTCTAAACGGCATAACTTTTTTGTTTTTCCATGAATTGAGCGTTGTGAGGGCTTATTTTTGGCAGGACGAGCTGTAGTTTTTACTGGTACCATTTTTTGGTAGATGCAAATTTTTGATCACTTTTTATTACATTTTATTTAGGGCTTTGGTGGCCAAAAACAGTGATTTTGGCGTTTTTAAATTCTTTATTTTTACGGCGTTCATAATGACAATTTTACTTTATTCTGCGGGTCGGTACGATTACGGCGATACCAAATGTATATAGTTTTTTTATGTTTTGCAGCGTTTGCACAATAAAATCACTTCTTTATAAAATTATTTATTTTCTGTGTCACCATATTCTGAGAACCGTAACTTTTTTATTTTTCAGTCAAAAAAGGGTAAGGGCTTGTTTTTTGCGAGACAGGTTGTAGTTTTTATTGGTACTATTTTCGGCTACATGCGACTTTTTGATCACTTTTTATTCTATATTTTATGCTGGGTTTGCAAGAAAAAGGAGTCTCCACTGGCGCTGCTGCACTTCAGTTAACACATCAATACAGAAGTCATGATGAGTGATACGAGAGGAAATATTATAAAGATTTATTAATATAATGAGGCTACGCGTTTCAATGCCGCACTGGCATCTTCATCAAGCCTTCAAGATGTCAGTGCAGATAGGAGAAAGAAAACACAGCGCCACATAGTGTAGATTACCCGGGCAATAGAGGTACAATATCCAAAAATCCAAATAGGTGCTCACCTAGGATAAGAGGATAACGGACGGTGGAGAGAATAGTAGCTGCTGCTGCCAGGACTCAGTGCCGGTGTTCCAAGGAAAACCGCAGAAGGTATGCTGATATACAGAAAAAAGGAGTCTCCAAGGCGCTGCTGCACTAGGAAGGTAATAGGAATAAACGATATGTAATATTCAAGCGATTTATTGAAAACAAGGCTACGCGTTTCAATGCCGCACCGGCATCTTCATCAGGCCATAAAAAAAGGAAATCAACTGCACAGTTTAAATACACGCTGAACACTGAAAAAACCCGCCAATGTGACCGGGGTCAAAGTGCTCAGATGACGTCACAAGTAAAAAGGCATGTAACCATTCACACGAGGCAGTAGATCGTATAATCAGCGATCAGGACCTTGGACAGCAGCATTGTAAACCATACGCAACTGAATCATAGAAAACACATAGCAAAAAGAACAGCAATGGTACATAGTGCAGAAATTTGCATATTAAATATTTGGATATTATTAAAATACTCTGTTTAGGTCGGAACAATATAAATAAGAAAAATAAGAAAAATCAATACAAGAAATGATCCAAATATACAAGAAATTATATATATATATATATATATATATATATATATATATATATATATACGGCAGTAAAATTACTTGAAAATAGAAGCATCCAAAGGGATGTTAAAACGACTGTATCTAAATCGAGGTAGAAGAAACAGAATGATATTAGCAAATTAATCTTAAAAACATCTAAACGTATGCTGAAAGTAATAACATCCAAAAGTGACATCCATATGGATGCTAAAATGACAGCGCACGTATGAACAGAAAGACGGGCATCAATTGAGTATGTACTTAAAAAAGGGATAACACAATATAATACAATAAGATACCATTATGAAAAAATAATAATAAACAATTCTGGAATAAAGTTATATTGATGTAATACAATAGGGCATTAAATAAATAAAAACAAGATAGAAAAGAAGCTGGTGCGCGACAACCAGGCAAATAACTATTAAAAATGAGGAATAAGGAGAATAAATTAGGGAATAGGGAAGATGACGTAGCGGTAAGGGAGTAGAACAATAATGTCTATATGATTGGCAAAAAAGCCGCTAAATCGAATTAACCTGAATTACGAACTGAACGATTTCAAAAGAGTACATGAAGCTAGGTACTACAAACAAATGGCAAATGAGAGGAAAAAAAGGACTCGATCAGACGAGCACATAAATTACTACTAAATGGATAAACATTATTATGAAAATATAGAATATCAAGAAGATGTCGTAGCGATAAAGCAGTAACAGTAATAATATCTATGTAATTGGCAAAAAACCGCTAAATCGGAATGACCTGAATTATAAATTAAACGAATTGAAAGGATAGCATGGAACTGGGAACTAAAAAACAATGGCTGAGAGGAAAAAAAGGGACTTAATTAAACAAACACAGAAATTACTGTTGGATGGATAAACATTGTTATGATTTCAATAATCGGTATTACTCTAGGGAAGATTCAGAGAGATCATTCAGACCATATGGTTGGAGAGTCCTCAATTTGAAAATCCAATAATTTTCACGTTGCTTGAGTTTACTAAATCTATTAGCAGTATTTAGTGAAATTTGTTCAATGGGTGTGACTGTTATTTCATTAAAAAGTTTATTATGAGTAGAGGCAAAGTGACGGGAGACACTATGTTTCATAAATCCTGAAGTTACATTGAACCTATGGCTATTAACTCTGGTTCGTAGGCATTGTGTCGTGCGGCCAATGTATTGTAGATGACAGGGGCATTCAAGCATATAGATGATAAATGAACTCCCACAATTCAGGAAACTATTAATCTTGAAAGATTCATCAGTCACTGTGGATGTATATTTTGTGGCTTTATGGGTGATAATAGCACAGCACATACAGCGATGGTGGCCACATTTGAAAGAGCCTAATAGTTTAGGGAGCAGAGTTGAGCAGGTCGCTAAAGGATTACTCAGTCTACTGGGGGCCAAGATATTTTTTAAAGATTTAGAACGTCTGAAAGTAACAATAGGTTTATTGGGCAATTCCGTCTTAAGATAGGGATCACTGGTCAGAATATGCCAATGTCTCTCTAGGATTTCCCTGATTTTCTTATTACCACTATTGAATGTGGTAATAAAATTGTTGCTGAAATTTTGGACTTTCTTCTTGTCCACCTTTTCCTCAATACACGATGCTTGGGTTAGTAGGGCAGCTTTATGCCGGGCTCCTTTTATGAGATTGGTTGGGAAGTTCTTCTCTTTAAATCTTTTTTCTAAAATATTACATTCCCTATTAAAATCCATATTGGTGGTACAGTTTTTTCTTAACCTCCTAAACTGACCAAAGGGGACATTTTTGATCCATGGAGGATAATGAGCACTATTAAAATTAATGTAACTATTGACATCTACCGTTTTAAAATGAGTCTTCGTATTAAATTTATTAGAGGCAGTGTCAAAAGAAATAGTTAAATCCAGAAAATCAATAGACGTAGTTGAAAAGGTGTGTGTAAAAGAAAGCCCATAAGTATTCTGATTAAGAAATTCAATAAAAGATGCAGCCTCAGACTCATTACCCATCCAAATAAAGAGGAGATCGTCAATATAACGTTTATAAAATAAAATCTTATTTTTGAAGTGGTGATCCTGGTAAATATACTGATCTTCAAAACTTCCCATGTAAAGGTTGGCATAAGAGGGTGCGAACCTGGAACCCATAGCACACCCCTTAATCTGGTTGTAAATTTTTTTATCAAAACTGAACGAATTGTGGTGGAGAATAAAATGAACACAATTGGTGATGAAATCAATCTGACTAGTGGGCATGAGGGTTTTGGTAGCTAATGTGGACTCAATAACCTTGAGGCCTTTGGAGTGGGGGATATTGCTATATAGAGCGGTGACATCTGCAGTGAGAAAATTAATGGGATGTATGGAATTAGTGACATTAGTGGCAAGAAGCTCTCTGATAACTTGCGTCGAATCCTTAAGATATGATGATAGGCTGACCACTAGGGGTTGTAGATGCAGGTCAACAAAGTGGGAGAGGTTGCTGGTTAAGGACCCAATCCCAGAAATGATGGGGCGTCCAGGGGGATTTGTGATGGATTTATGTATCTTTGGAAGATGGTACATAAATGGCAGATTTGGAAAAGGCATATTAAGAAAGCCCTTTTCTTTTTTTGTGATGATGCCATCTCGGAATGCTGTCTCAATTAGATTGGCATATTTTAATGAGTGGTCGTGTAGGGGATTCGCTTTCAATTGAACATAAAAATTAGTGTCTCCCAGAATCCTATGGGTCTCCCCCAAGTATTGATCCCTGTTCATAACTACAATTCCTCCTCCTTTGTCTGCTGAACGAATCGTGATATTGTCGTTTTTCGCCAATGTTTTAAGGGAATTTCTTTCCTGATATGTGAGGTTATCAGATTTGTGTGTGGGTTTGCCAAGGGATCTAAACTCATTGCCTACAAGAGTGGAAAAGGTTTCCAAAAGGGAGCCCTGGTGGTGTAGGGGATAAAAGCAAGATTTAGGCTTTAAATCAGTAGTAATAAATGACAGAGTAGGGTCGTATGTAATTGATTCAGGCACAGGGGCAGATGTTGCATGTGTGGGCACCATTTTGGAGAGAGAGAAGTGTCTGGTAAGGGTTAATTTGCGAACGAACCTGTTGAGGTCCATAAAGAGGTCAAAATTATTGGGTGACGCGACAGGACAAAAAGAGAGGCCCTTATTGAGCAGACTGATCTCATGTTGATCCAAAATGTGAGAAGATAGATTAAAAAGTTTCATTTTTAGTGGTTGATCCGATGTTTCTTTAGAGTGGTGGAGAGGGGTCGTATTGTTGCGTTTGCGACCTCCTCTTCTTCCTCTATATCTAATTTTCTTTTTATGGAAATTTTTTGTACCAGTGGGAAAAAATGTGTAATGGTTTGTATTTTCGGGCTTAAGAGGTAAGTCACAAGTTTGTCGTCGCTGTTGATAGTGGGTGTAACAGGTGGCATGGTTAATTGGGAGGGGAGTCCTAAAAAAGAAGTAGTGGCATCCAAGAAGGATGTGGGAGCTAAAAGAGGGGGATCAGAATTGCCATAGGGTACATTAGTGGACGGTGATGCTGCACAAGCCCCTTCTATATTCGTGGAAAAAGAGTTATCCAATAAATTGGTGGAGGTATCATGAGTGGATAATTGCAACAGAGATGTAGAAACATCATGCTCTGAAAGTACCATAGAGATGTTAGAGGATGGTGAAATAATAATAGGAGTGGAAGGATTTTCCAAGGAGGATTGGAACTGTAATAAACGAGTTTCCAATTCAGAGGACCTAAATGCATTGACAGGAATATCAGAAAGGTGGGTAATGGAGGGCATACAATCAATAATTTTAGAATTGATGGAAACAGTACTCTCAGTATTAACATTGGTGGAAAGAACCATAGATCCAGTGGTATGGGTCACCACTGAAGGATTAGTAGAGCGAGTAGGATTCATTGGGAGCTCAACAGAATTCCTATTCCTGTAACTGTTTTTAAATGATCTACTGTGGGGGGAAAATCTACGTGATTCACCCTCTGTGGACCCATTGCGGGGGTAACTGCGAGAACCCTCAGTGAGGGGAAAAAACACCTTTTTTCCTAATCTTACGTTGTTGATGGTAGATTGATCAATAGTTTTATCAATCAAAGGTGCTGTATGTGCATTAGTGTCACCCATAGTATTAGCTTGGTGCTCACAACGATCTCTTTTGAATTTATTAGATTTTCGTAGAATAAGGTCTTTTTCATAGGTGCTGAGCCTATTATTAATAGATGATTCTATTTTTAGAAAATCGGGATGGTCAGAGAATTTGGACAACTTATCCTTAATCAAGGAGATCTCAGTTTTCAAGGAGTCACTAATGTAAGTCCTCTTGCGGAAAAGTAAATTTAGGGCACCTGATTGACAATTGTCTAACAACAACTTCCAATCAGAGCTAAAACATATGTCAGAGGGATAAGGGTTAGTGAGCATTATCCTCAGTCCCCTTGGAGTAATGCTTTCAGCAATGTACGTTTGCAAAAACAGGCAGTCTATGTTCTGTTTAGCTTCATTTTTCAAGAGATCCTCCAATGTTAAAAACGAGTTAGTCATCACTTTAGTCAATTCGGGAGTATAGGTATTACTCACAATTTCGGTTTGATCTGTAGTATCCAAAAGTCCCAGTGATTGCATGATCCATTGTTCACGAAAGTGTCTCCTATCGTTGATAAAATCAGTCATGATCGGTGTAAAACTTAATGCCAGTGCGGCATTGAAACGCGTAGCCTCATTATATTAATAAATCTTTATAATATTTCCTCTCGTATCACTCATTACTCCTGTATTGATGTGTTAACTGAAGTGCAGCAGCGCCAGTGGAGACTCCTTTTTCTTGCAAACTCAGCATACCTCTTGCGGTTTTTTTCTTTCGAAACACCGGCCTTGAGTCCTGGCAGCAGCAGCACCTATAATTCTCATTGCCTATTATCATCTTACACCAGGTTAGTAGCATTGCAATTATATACTACTTGCCTGGGTAATCTGCACTATGTGGCGCCGTGTTTTCTGTTTTTCTATATCTATTCTATATTTTGGGAGGGGTGGTGACCAAAAAATAGTGATTCTGGCATTGTTTTTAGTTTATTTTTTTTGCGGCGTTCACCGTGCGGTAAAAATAACATTATAGTTTTATAGATTGGGTCGTTACGAACGCGGTGATACCAAATATGTGTACTATTTTTTAACGGTTTCATTTTTTCCCTATAATAAGAGAGAAACTTATAGGAAAAAAAAAATCTTTTATTTTTACACTTTTGTAAAACATTTTTATTAACTTTTTTTATTATTTCTTTATTTTTTCTTTACTTTTTACACTTTCTTTTTTTACCTGCAGCGTTGATCGCTGCTAGAATACATTACACTGTAGTGTAATGTATTCCAACTATCAGTGTGACGTCACAGTCACTCTGACAGTTAGTCTACGAGGACCAGCCAGAGGCAGATCCTCATAGGCTTGCATACATGGCAGACCCGGGGGCCGTTGTCTGGCCCCCGGGTGCCATCAAAAGCATCAGGAGCCCCCACAATTGCATGGGGGCTGCTGATGTGCTACAAACCCCCTACATGCGGAGATCGCAATCGAGCCCCGCATGTAACGGATTAATTGCAGAAATCAGCGGCAATGAGCCGCTGATCGGCAACTAGTGGAGTGTCAGCTGTCAGGGACAGCTGACCTCCCGGTTCCCGATGCACACTGTCGCCGACCGTGTCACAGACACTGTCATCGACAGTGTGAATCGCGAACGGCAGTGACGTCCTGTCACTCTGACAGGAAGTCTATCAGGAGGCTGATCCTGAAAGGCTTCCATACATGGCAGACACGGAGGCCATTACTTGGCCTCCGATCGCCATGCTAGCCATCTACAAACTTCACGATTTCATCGTGAGGTCTGCCGATGAGCTAGAAACCCCTGAATGCGGTGATTGCAATCGATCACCGCAATCAAGGGGTTAATTGCCGGAATCAGCGGAAATAAGCCGCTGATCGGCATACAGTAGACTGTCAGCTGTCAGGGACAGCTGGCCTCCCGGTGCACACTGTCGCCGACAGTGTGCACCGGGAACCAACAGTAACTTTACGTCACTGTGCCTTAAGACACTGGCCACATGGACGTACAGTTGCGTCCTGGTGCGCCTAGGGGTTAATGTATTAATACTTTTACTTCTCTATGGGGCTGCCATTTTTTTTCCATCTATGTATGTGTCGATTAACGACACATACAGAGATGGAATACGGCAGCTACAATGCATAGGACACAATGAACGGCAGCCGTCCATTGCTTCTGCTCTCTGGCTCTGTACTGCGCAGACGCAGGTCACAGTCACACAGCAGAGAATCCGGTTTGTAGGGAGATAGCAGGCACCATTATGAAGACCGGCTGCACTGCAGGTAAGGTGTGTGTCTTGGTCTGTCCCTCTCTCTCTCACAGACCCCCGCTCTCGTGAGCATTGCAGACTACAAGATGACATAAACGGCCCTTGTATTCTGCTGACGATACCTGCAGTGCAGCCGTGGAGTCTGTCATCCCCTGCCGGTTTATTATTAGTGCAGCTCCTGCTGATAACATATTGTGCTTGTTCTGATCTTCTAAGGGCCGTTGCTTCTTTGTGTTCCGTGTAAAATCCCTGCCAGTGTCTGCATGTAGTAGTGCTGACTGTGTGTGTCTGTGTAGTAGAGCTGAGTGTGTGTGTGTGTGTGTGTGTATGTATGTATGTAGCAGTGCTGAGTGTGAGATGTATTGTCAGTGTGGACGGTGTGCGGACTGTAATCGGGTGAGGAGGTGAGGTATCTGTCAGCAGGAGGTCGGGGAGGAGACTGTCAGCAGCAGATGGTTATTCCTATCATAGAGTGGTGTGAGAGTCTCCTCTACTGCGGCGGAGACTGTTGGCAAGATTGTATGGGGACGATGGAGGAGACTGTCAGCAAGATTGTATAGGGACGATGGAGGAGAAGGTCATCAAGATTGTATGGGGACGATGGAGGAGACTGTCAGCAGTATTGGGTGGTGATGCTGGAGGAGACTGTCAGCAAGACTGTATGGTGATGCGTCCCCACCCAATCTTGCTGACAGTCTCCTCCATCATCACCATACAATCCTGCTGACCATCTCCTCCATCATCACCCAACCTTGCGGACAGTCTCCTCCATCACCACCAAATCTTGACGACAGTCTCCTCCATCATCACCATACAATCTTGCTGACAGTCTCCTCCAGCATCACCGCCCAATACTGCTGACAGTCTCCTCCAGCATCACCACCCAATACTGCTGACAGTCTCCTCCAGCATCACCATACAATCCTGCTGACAGTGATGCTGGAGGAGACTGTCAGCAGGATTGCATGGTGACGCTGGAGGAGACTGTCAGCAGTACTGGGCGGTGATGCTGGAGGAGACTGTCAGCAGGATTGTATGGTGACGCTGGAGGAGACTGTCAGGAAGATTGTATAGGGACGATGGAGGAGACTGTCAGCAAGATTGTATGGGGACGATGGAGAAGACTGTCAGCAGTATTGGGTGGTGATGCTGGAGGAGACTGTCAGCAAGACTGTATGGTGATGCGTCCCCACCCAATCTTGCTGACAGTCTCCTCCATCATCACCATACAATCCTGCTGACAGTCTCCTCCAGCATCACTGCCCAATACTGCTGACAGTCTCCTCCAGCATCACCATACAATCCTGCTGACAGTGATGCTGGAGGAGACTGTCAGCAGGATTGTATGGTGACGCTGGAGGAGACTGTCAGCAGTATTGGGTGGTGATGCTGGAGGAGACTCAGCAGGATTGTATGGTGACGCTGGAGGAGACTGTCAGCAGGATTGGGCGTTGATTCTGGAGGAGACTGTCAGCAGGATTGTATGGTGACGCTGGAGGAGACTGTCAGCAGTATTAGGTGGTGATCCTGGAGGAGACTGTCAGCAGGATGGAGAGATAAAGACATTTAGCAGGAGAGGCATGTAAAATGCGCAAAAAAAAGTCAAATAAACGCCGTGTGAACCTGTCAAATGAAAAGTCATTCACTACACTTTCAACATTCTAAGGGTATGTTGACACGCAGTGTTTTCAGCCATTTTTCGGGCCGTAAACGTCCCGAAAAACGGCTAAAAAAATCGGAAGCAGAATGCCTCCAAACATCTGCCCATTGGTTTCAATGGGAAATACGGTGTTCTGTTCCGATGGGGTGTTTTTTTACACGGCCATTTTCCAAAAAAGGCACGTAAAAAGACGCCCGCCAAAAAGAAGTGCATGTCACTTCTTGGGACATTTTTGGAGCCGTTTTTCATTGACTCTATAGATAAACAGCTCCAAAAACAACCAAAAAAAACGCTGACAAAAACACGAGTTTGATTAAAAAATGGCTGAAAATTAGGATCTGTTATGCCCTTTATTTAGTAAGCGTGTGAACATACCCTTAGCCTTTTGGTGTGTCCTATAGCTTCTGCGAGCTGCATTTCAACAATCACACCCAAAATGGCAGCTGGACACTGCTTAGCAATTTTAAGACACCTTTTCCTGGCTTGTAGGAGGGGGGGGGGTGAGATTCCCTCCCACATTTATGGCAGCTGTGAGTCAGTTGCTTTGCCTTATTCACCTTGCTGTAATTCTGGGAAGTGCTCCCTCTGGTGGCCAACATAGGAAAACATGTCAAATTATTATTTCATTTTTAATACTTTCCACCATGTGGAAGAAAAAAAAAATACAGCAAAAAACGTAAAAAATATAATAGAAAAAAGTAACTTACTTAAAAAAAAAAAAAAAAGTTTCATTCGCGACACATTCCCTTTAACATGGTTCTCTCTCTTTTTCTATAGGCATGAAGCTCAAAACTTTGTTCATACAATATGAGGCCTGATTTACACGAGCGTGTGCGTTTTGCGCGCACAAAAAACGCTGCGTTTTGCGCGCGCAAAAGGCATTTGACAGCTCCGTGTGTCATCCGTGTATGATGCGCGGCTGCGTGATTTTCGCGCAGCCGCCATCATAGAGATGAGGCTAGTCGACGCCCGTCACTGTCCAAGGTGCTGAAAGAGCTAACTGATCGGCAGTAACTCTTTCAGCACCCGCGACAGTGAGTTCCGATCACAATATACACTAACCTGTGAGTCAAAAAAAGACGTTCATACTTACCATGAACTTCCTGCTTCCTCCAGTCCGGTCTCCCGGCCGTTGCCTTGGTGACGCGTCCCTCTCGTCATCCGGCCCCACCTCCCAGGATGACGCGGCAGTCCATGAGACCGCTGCAGCCTGTGATTGGCTGCAGGCTGTGCTTGGCCTGTGATTGGCTGCAGCTGTCACTTGGACAGAATTGTCATCCCGGGAGGTCGGACTGGAGGAAGAAGCCGGGAGTTCTCGGTAAGTCAGAACTTTTTTTTTTTTTTAACACGTTCATGTATATTGTGATCGTAAGTCACTGTCCATGGTGCTGAACCAGTTTAACTCTTTCAGCACCGTGGACAGTGACTGTCTCCTGCCGTCGCGTACCCGAACATTTTTTGCCGGGTTCGGTCAAAACGAGTTCGGCCGAACCCGGTGAAGTTCGGTGCGCTCATGTCTAATTTGACACTCCGTTTGGATGTTTGTAAACAGAAAAGCACGTGGTGCTTTTCTGTTTACATTCATCCTTTTGACAGCTCTTGCGTGATTTTCGCGCATGCAACGCAGGAGCGTCCGTGTGTCATGCGTTGTTTTCACGCACCCATTGACTTCAATGGGTGCGTGTTGCGTGAAAAACGCACGATTATAGAACATGTCGTGAGTTTTACGCAACGCACTCACGCTGCGCAAAATTCACGCATCGTCTAAACTGCCCCATAGAGTAATATAGGTGCGTACAACACGCGTGAAAAGCACGCGCGTATATTACGCTCGTGTAAATGAGGCCTTATTGTGATCTTGATGGGAAACCTACTGCACAGAGCACAAAATAGTCACAATTGCCCTGATATAATTTCTGCACAAACATCAAATATAGCCGTGTTTACAGCAATTTCTCTCTTGTTTGTATAACTCCAGCAAGTTATCATTAGTACGTTCTGTATTTTTCAATAAATAATATTAGTAGAATATAATATATGGGAGATATGTCTGGCCACTAGGACGACTGGGTGCTCTCATGAGGGGGACGAGTGTTCTATACAGGGCGACAAGCTGGCAAAGAAGCTCTTCTTTCCTTTTTTTTTAAAAAAACAAACAAAAAACAGAAAAATCAAGATAACCATGGTTAACAGTACTTCTGAACTGCTCGACTCTCATATGAGCCCAAAAATATATTTAATATATGCAGATTACTATGAATACCTGATCTGAGACAATGAGGTTATTTGCCCTCTTCTAAAATGGCTACGATCGCTTCAGAGGCTATTGTGCGCATGCGCGTGTCAGATAGACACGCATGATGTAGAGAGGTTCTCTATTGGATACATTCTAAGTGTTCGCATACTATGGTTACACTGTTGCTAAATCTGATTATTGAGTCACAACATGTGCATAAACATGCCAGAATATGGCGCATCTATGTGAGGCACTGTGGACTATGTGGACATTTGAGGAGTAAGATATTATTAGAAACGTGTTTAGAAGAAATTGTAATGAACTAATTATGTATGTAACATGAACCACTATACAGTTAGGTCCAGAATTATTTGGACTGTGACAAGTTTTGGCATTTTAGCTGTTTATATAACTGTATATTCAAAATGTTTTGGTAATCAATATGGGCTTAAAGTGAAGACTTTAATTTGAGGGTATTCACATATATGAATTGCAGCTCTTTAATAAGTAGCTGCCTCTTTTTCAAGGGAGCAAACGTAATTGGACAATTATCTCCAAAGCTATTTAATGGGCTGCATGGGCTATTCCCTCATTAATCCATCATCACTTAAGCAGGTAAAAGGTCTGGAGTTGATTCCAGGTGTGGCATTTGCATTTGGAAGCTGTTGCTGGGAACCCACAACATGAGGTCAAAAGAGCTCTCAATGCAAGTGAAACAGACCATCTTTAGGCTGAAAAAAATTAAGAAATCCTTCAGAGAGATAGTACAAATGTTAAGAGTGGCCAAATTAACAGTTTTGTACATTCCTGGGAAAAAAAAAAAAAAAAAGGAGCGCACTGGTGATCTCGTGAACTACAAAAGGCCTGGACGTCCACGGAAGACAACAGTGGTGGATGATCGCAGAATACTTTCCATGGTGAAGAAAAACCCCTTCACAACATCTACCCAAGTGAAGAAAACTCTCCTGGAAGTAGTTGTATCAGTATCTAAGTCTACCATAAAGAGGAGACTTCATGAGAGCAAATACAGAGGCTTCATCACAAGGTGCAAACCATTAATCAGCCTCAAAAATAGAAAGGCCAGATTAGACTTTGCCAAACAACATGTAAAGAAGCCGCCCAGTTCTGGAACAGCATTCTTTGGACAGATGAAACTAAGATCAACCTGTACCAGAATGATGGGAGGAAGAAAGTATGGAGAAGGCTTGGAATGGCTCATGATCCAAAGCACACCACATACTCTGTAATACATGGTGGAGGCTGTGTGATGGCATGGGCATGCATGGCTGCCAAAGGCACTGGGTCACTAGTATTTATTGATGATGTGACTGTAGACAGAAGCAGCCGGATGAATTCTGAAGTGTTCCGGGACATACTTTCTGCTCAGATTCAACCAAATGCAGCAAGGTTGATTGGACGTCGCTTCACAGTACAGATGGACAATGACCCAAAATATACTGCGAAAGCAACCCAGGAGTTTAAGGCAAAGAAGTGGAATATTCTTCAATGACCAAGTCAATCACCAGATCTCAACCCGATCGAGCATGCATTTCACTTGCTTTGGACAAAACTTAAGGCAGAAAGACCCACAAACAAGCAACAACTGAAGACAGCTGCAGTAAAGGCCTGGCAAAGCATCACAAAGGAGGAAACCCAGCGTTTGGTGATGTCCATGGGTTCCAGACTTCAGGCAGTCATTGCCTGCACAGGATTCTCTACAAAGTATTAAAAAAAACAAAACATTTTATTTATGGTAATGTTAAATTGTCCAATTACTTTTGAGCTCCTGAAATGAGGAGGCTGTGTAGAAAAATGGTTGCAATTCCTAAACGTTTCACAGGATATTTTTGTTCAACCCCTTGAATTAAACCTGAAAGTCTACACTTCAATTGCATCTCAGTTGTTTCATTTCAAATCCAATGTGGTGGCATGCAGAGCCCAAATCATGAAGATTGTGTCACTGTCCAAATAATTCTGGACCGAACTATGTTTTTATTGAATGTTTGTAATTTTGCACATGGCACTTTCTAAACTTAAAAGGGGATATGTTCAAATATATGGAATACTGTACTGAATTCATCCATCACTGATTTTTTTACTAAATTATTATCATCATGTAATTGCATGTTATACATTGCATTTAAACCTGTCGTACACATTGTTGAAAATGCTTGAGAAAGGCCCATGATGGGGCCTGAAACATCGCACTCACATATGGGTGAATAAAATTTTCTTCACTTTACCAAATTTTGTGGAGTGAGGTCTATATTTTTAAAATTTTTTTAATTAATTAATTAATTTAAATTTTTATATATATATATATATATACATACATACATACATACATACATACACACACACACACACACACACACACACACACACACACACACACACACACACATTTTATAGGGTAAAGAAAAGTAAATGAATTCAAAGGGTAATTATTGGCCAATATACACTTGAAGGAATAAGAAACATAAATGCGCTACAAGGCCAAAAGTACGCTATATGGCCAAATGCATGTGGACAGCTGACCATCACACCTATATGAGCTTGTTGGACATCCCATTCCAATACCATGGGCATTAATATAGGGTGGGCCCAAAAAACAATACACTATAACATCCTCCACTTTTTCAGCAAGGCTTTCCACAAGATTTTGGAGTGTGTCTGTGGGAATTAAGTACTTGTGAGACAGGCACGGATGTTGGATGATGTTCAAAGGTTTCTAAAGATATTCGATAGGGTTGAGGCCAGGGCTCTGTGCAGGCCACTCGAGTTCCTCCAGACCAAACTTGTCACACCATGTCTTTATGGACCTGCCTTTGTGCACAGGCCACAGCCATTCTGGAACTGGTCCTTCTCCAAACTGTTGCCACAAGGTTAAAAGCATACAATTGTCTATGTATGATGTAGCATTAATAACCCTTCACTGGAAATAAGGGGCCTAAACCCTGATAAACAGCACTAGACCATTATCCCTCCTCCACCAAATTTTACAATAGATAATATGCATTCCGGTTCTCCTTGCATCCATCAAATCCAGATTTGTCAATCAGATTTTCAGAGAAAACATTTCCACTGCTCTCGAGTCCAGTTGCAATGGGCTTTACACCACTCCAGCCAACGCTTGGCATTGTACATGGTGATCTTATGCTTGTGTACAGCTGCCGGACCATGGAAACCCATTTCGTGAAGCTCCTGACGCTCCTGAAGTCTCTTCTAGAGGCAGTAATGATGCAATAGAGGATGGCTGATTTACACGCACCATATGCTTCAGCACTCGGTGGCCCTGCTCTTTGATTTTGTGTGATCTACCGCTCCATGGCAGTTGACCAGGGAAGATCTGGCAGATTCGAAATTTCACTAAATGCCTACTGGCAAAGATGGCAGTGCCACGTAGCAAGTCATTGAGCTCATTATTATGAGCCATACAACATGTTTGTCTATGTGGATTATATGGCTGTGTGTTTGCAAAGATACTGCATTTTTATCGCAATTTTTTGACAATCACGCAAACCATTGGAACAAAACCATGACTTGTGGACTCACCTTAATTAGTAAGTTACCTTATGTAAGCCACACCTATTGCTAACAGATGCATGAAAATAACCAGACAGCCATGTCCATTGACAGCATAACCTTTCCAACAAGTCATTTTCACCCTGCTAGAGCTACCCCGGTCAGCTGCAAGCAATGTTATCAAGAACTGTAAACGTCTAGGATTGACAACAGCTCAGTCATTAAACCACACAACCGCATAAGTAGCATAAAGTCATTTGTAATGTAACGACATAGAACAACAGCTTATATTCTGCAAATATAATAGTAAAATACACCCAATTCTTTCTATAGTTCCAGGTTCTTCTTTAAATGCTTACGGCAGGCATTTTAGATTTTCTTGGAAACTCGAAGTCTCTGTATGAAAACTCTATACTGCAATGCAATTTCTCTGATCTGTGTAGTTTATTCTAACAATGCAGTGACTATATGTCTAACAATTGCCTTGTGTTCAAAGCTGTAAATGCAGCCATTTATTAAGCACGGCTTAAACACTTATTATCATAATACTTTGCTGCGCTACAAATGCCAATTGGTCAGAAACAAAGGTTTTTTTTCCCTGCACCAGTGGAGAAGGATTATGGTTTTGCCTTTTCTTTTAAGATAACATATAATGTAATTTTGCATGGCTCTACCTTTATAGTCAGTGAATAAACCTATAAAACTGATAGGAGGCTTTTCAGAAGACATTAATAAAAGTGCCACAACCTTATGCCTCATGTACATGCTCATGTTACTGTGTTGTACAGATCCATATTATGATGACAATAGCCTACCATGGGTCCGTACATTTCTTTGACACAGATTCATATGGAATCCATGAGGAAAAAAAATGGTGGCATGCTCTATTGAGAATAGAGAAGTATTCTTCATTAAAAACATTGCTTCTAGGGGAGAATACGATGCCGCAGCTAGGCACCATATTGCAGCACACAGAGGGACTGTACTGGATTGTTGCACGTGGCTTTGCCACGGGCATGAGCCCTTAGGCTGCTCTACTGAAAGCCCGTAAAGACAACATAGCATCTTCTGACTTCTGTTAGCTGCATTATTTTTGTCATGGAGACCTTGTATGGATTCAAATCCGATCACTGTTATCACTATGACAGTATGGTCCAGACAGACCGGAACAGTTGTAGGGTGAGAGAGACTTGGGAGGGGTTGGTTTAAAATGTTAGTTTTAGCCATGGCAGATGGAGGCGTTGGTAGAAATATAAATGGGTGTGTGGGCAGGGCTTTGAAATGAAAGTCATAACTTTTACATAGGACTGGTAAATGTTCTTGTTGAGGGGTAGGGCATTCAAAGTTTGCTATGGCCCCAGCCTTTTCTAGTTATGCCTCTGGTGGCAGATGTCAAATATGGAAGTAGACTGTGTAGAGTGTTGCAGTGCGTGTGGTGTGTGGTGTAGTGTGTGCAGCATGTGTCCAATGTGTATGGTGTGTGTGTGTGCAGCATGTGTCCAATGTTACATAGTTAGTATGGTTGAAAAAAGACATGTCCATCAAGTTCAACCAAGGAATGTGTATGGTGTGTGTGCAGCATGTGCCCAATATGTATGGTGTGTGTGCAGCATGTGCCCAATATGTATGGTGTGTGTGCAGCATGTGCCCAATATGTATGGTGTGTATGCAGCATGTGTCCCATGTGTATGGTGTGTGCGCGCGTGTGTGTGTGTGTGTGTGTGTGTGTGTGTGTGTGTGTAGCATGTGTCCAATGTGTATGGTGTGCATGCAGCATGTGTCCCACGTGTATGGTGTGTGTGTGTGTGTGTGTGTGTGTGTGTGTGTGCAGTATGTGTCCAATGTGTATGGTGTTTGTATGCAGCATGTGTCCCACGTGTATGGTGTGTGTGTGTGTGTGTGTGTGTGTGTGTGTGTGCAGCATGTGTCCAATGTGTATGGTGTGTTTGGCTTGCGTCCAGCATAAGTCCAGTGTGTGCAGTGCATGTCTATTGTGTGAGTGACAAGTTTATAACATTTTTATTATTTTTTGGCATTTTGTGGCGATTAAAGGGAGAAGGTCCAAACACACTTCTTGTACAGGGGCCCTTTTGCGTCTATTCCTGCCTGCCTTATTATCATCACGTCGATTTCCTTAAATTTTTTGATACTTTAACATCTGTAAGAACTCCCTTGCTATTCCTCCCTTATCTGTCTATATCGCCCTTAACTGTCTAAATATCCTTACCGATTAAAAAAATCAAGACACATTTGTCCACTTTCATACCAAGTAGTTGTCAGGTCAGGTGTCATTTTACTAATGGGTTAACAGTGACAGGAGTCATTACTTGGTGATAAAAAAGAAAAGTTTGCTAATTTTCTCATGAATTCATCTTAACATACATAGAGCAGTACTGAATATAGTACTGAATATAAACATCAATTTCGCAATTCGGTTTGGCTTCTATGGGAATTTTGAATTCCTCTTTGAAAAAAAGGGAAGAAGGTGATTCAACATAGCATCATTTGGATGCATAAGGGTATGTTCACACACGCAGTGTTTTCAGACATATCTCGGGCGTTTAACGCCTCAAATTACGCCTGAAAAAATGACCCTAATACGCCTACAAACATCTGCCCATTGCTTTCAATGGATTTTACGGTGTTCTGTTCCCATGAGCCTAAGGGGGGATTTACACGAGCGTGTGCGTTTTGGGCATGCAAAAAACGCAGCGTTTTGCGTGCGCAAAAGGCACTTAACAGCTCCGCGTGTCAGCCCCGTATGATGCGCGGCTGTGTGCTTTTCGCGCAGCTGTCATCATTATGACACTCCATTTGGATGTTTGTAAACAGAAAAGCACTGCTGTTGCGTGAATAACGCGCATCCCACAGAAGTGCATCCGTGGGGCGCGCGTGATTTTCACGCACCCATTTACTTCAATGGGTGCGTGATTCGCGAAAAACGCAGAAATATAGGACCTGTCGTGAGTTTTACGCAGCGGACTCACGCTGCGCAAAAATCACGGACAGTCTGCACTGCCCCATAGACTTGCATAGGTCCGTGCGACACGCGTGAAAAACACGCGGGTGGCACGGACGTATTACACGTTCGTGTAAATCCGCCCTTAATTTGACGCGTCACTGTCAAAAGACAGCGCGGAAAAAGACGCCCGCGAGAAAGAAGTGCATGTCACTCCTTGGGACGTTTTTGGAGGCGTTTTTTATTGACTCCATTGAAAAACAGCTCCAATAACTGCTGTAAAATACGCCGCAAAAAACGCGAGTTGCTACAAAAAAGTCTGAAAATCAGGAGCTGTTTTCGCCTGAAAACAGCTCTGTATTTTCAGAAGTTTTTGGGCACTGCGTGTGAACATACCCTAATACCCCAATATTTACAGACATCTTTTTGGACCGTTAGCAAGCCACTAAAACATATAGATAAAACACTTCATTGGACTGTTTAAATATCTTATTACAGACGCTTACCCAAGTAGTTGTAAAAATCATTAAATTCTGTTACCTCGGTTAACCGTAAACATATAATATACAAAGTATTATGCAATAATGATACCTAAGGCTCTGTTCACACTTTCTAACAGAAAACACGAGGCATAGCTGGATCGGTCACACAACAAATACCACTGGTGCCCAACAGACCCCATTAACTTACAATGGGGTCCGTCGGGTTCTGTGGTTTGACAGAAAGAACAGTGCCGCATACAGCACAATTTTTCCTGTTAAATCTGCCGGGACTGCTGACTCAGGCAGCAGGAACATAGTTTTACCTGTTTCAAAGTCAAAAATTACAATTAACTCTCTGGAGTATATAAAATATTTATTCCTGGTAACCATGGAGTTCGCAAAAACTCCAAGAACATTAAAGAAGTTAACGACCATATATATGCAAAAACATTACTGCATACCAAGCTCAAGATCCTAGTTACTCAGACAGCCATTAAAGTCCTTATATAGGTCTTTAGGATGGATGGTATCCAAAATATGGACCCAAAAGGCCCCACATTGTTTGAGCTGCTTTACATGGTCTCTATTTACTAAGGCCACTTTCATATGGGTGTATTTTAGTTACTACTTTGCACCAAATTTGTAAGCCAAAACCAGGAGTGGGTCAAAAACACAGAAGAGATGCAAATGTTTAAAGGGAAGGTGTCACGAAATATTTTTTTTTTTTTACATAATATTGCTTTTAGTTTGATATTAAAATACATTTTATTTATTTCTGTTCTTTTGTTGTACTTTTTAATTTATTCTTACTTTTACTTCTCTATGGCAGCTGCCATTTTTTTTTCACCTCTGTGTCGATTAACGACAAATACAGAGATGGAATACGGCACATACATCCCCATATAGAATGCGAACGGGAGGCTCATGCGCCGCTCCCACATAGACCAAAAGGAAGGTCTTTGGCAGAGCGAAATCCGGCGCCATTTTCATGTGGACAGGAAGCCGCGGCCGGACAGTAAGATGACGACTTCCGGTCGCGGCTTCCGGCCATATGTTCAAGGCAGTGAAGACGCAAGGAACAGGAGCGGAGGCGGCGGCAGCAGGAGCAGGTAAGTTATGTTTTTGTATGTGATGTGTGTTTTACGTTCATGTATGTTTGTGTTATACTGTCTGATTACCACTTTATCTATTCCTCCTACACTGTGCATTCGCTCAGAAAATGGCGGCACACAGTGTAGAATGTTTGAAGATTCAACCCCCTCCTTGTCCTGGCACTAGCCAGGATAAGGGAGGGGGGATAGTGTGAGGACACTAGAGCGAGTGTGTCTACCCCAAATTTGCAGCATAAAGCAATGAGGTTGCTTTACCACATTGCCAATGCTGCAATTTTGGGAATTGCTCCCTCTAGTGGCCAGCACATGGAAATGTTATAAATTAGAATCGAATTTATAATATTTCCTGACTTGTGAAAAAATTAAAACAATGTGTAATCACTTATATACTAACTGTTTAACTGAAAATAAAATAAAAAATTCTAGCGACACATTCCCTTTAAATTATGCTTATTCTCCGTGTTAGTTTTACTCCTGGTTTTGGCTTATAAGTACTGATCCAAAATACTGTTGTGTGAAAGAGGCCTAAGCCTTCATTCACATGGCAGTATTTTGGTCAGTATTTGTAAGCCAAAACCAAAAATGGAACCTACACGGAGAAAAAAAATATAATTAAAAGATTTGCACTTCTGTGTTTTGCACGCACTCCTGGTTTTGTCTTCCAAATATTAATAAAAAAATATTGACCAAAATACGGTCGTGTGAAAGTGTACTAAGGCTTTGTTCACATCTGCGTTGGGTCCCGTTCTGACGTTCCGTCGGAGCTCTCGTCAGAACGGGACCCTGAACAGACACAAACGGAAACCAATGGTGACATATCCGGTGCCCATGGCTTCCGTTGTGTCTGTCGTGCACCGGAAGTAATAGCATAGTCGATAAAAATGAAAGGAGCACTGGTCACGCATGCACACAAGCGCAACCGGTGCTTTATTAATTTCTGCGGAGCTGCCGACACAGACCCCGGAAGTCTGAGGTTTCTCATGGAGAACTTCGGGGGACTTTCGGTCCCCCATTCTCCTTATCGCTGGGCGTCCCAGAAATCACACATGTATCCCCTATCCTGTGGATAGGTGATACATGTGTTTTGTAGGAACCCCTTTAATGGCAGAGCGGGGAGATACCTCCCTGCTCTGCCGTAGTGTTCAGTAGCATCACGCTGTAGGAGCCATAGCGGCTGCTAGCGGAGCCTCCGGCCACCGTGCCGCTCTGGCTGCTACAACGTTAGTTACGCCACTGGGCAGGATGATGTCACTGCATCGCGCCTGTCTGTGCCGAGTGGCCCACACAGTGAATGTTGTTGCAGAAGGCGGACGGCTCCTTGCTTTAGTATTAGGTTCAACTGTTTCTGCATCCCGAGGTCGCAGATACAGTTGACATCTGAACATACTACCGGCCGCCCGGGACGGTGGGACAGCGCCCGGAATCCAGGACTGTCCTGTTGAATACGGGACGGTTGGAAGGTATGCTTCTGTAAAACTGATAGGCAGCCTATAGTCATACAGACGTGGCAGACCTGTGGGACTTCTGTAGTCCCCCCAGCTGCATTGGCACTCCAGTAGGGTCTTCCTGTCTAACCACTAAGATGCCTGTTTGTGATCTAAGTTTTTAACCACCAGTAAAAATCATCTATCCAGGCACAATAATGTAATAGTACAGGCAGCCACGCTGTATAATTGACAGTAACGTCAGAGACTTCTCCTGGACGGAATCACCAGCCACAGCTGTGTCAGGGACGGCTGTGGCCGGGGATTCCGCTTCAGGAGAAGTCCCTGACATCACTGACCATATATGGACAGTGACGTCACAGACTTCTCCTGAAGCGGAATCAGTGGCCACATTTGCCGGGGATTCCGCTTCAGGAGTAGGGGACCGCTCCAGAAGTCCCTGATGTCACTGTCCATTTATGAAGTGACGTCAAGGACTTCTCCTGGAGCGGAATCACCGGCCACAGCGTCGGCAGCTGTGGCCGGGGTTTCCGCTTTAGAAGCAGTCGCTGACATCACTGTCCATATCTGGACGGTGAAGTCATGGACTTCTCCTAGAGCGGAGTTCCCGGCCACAGCATCGGCAACGCTGTGGCCGGGGATTAGGGATTCCGCTCCTACTGGGAGCAAAAAAAATGTCCTCCTCTCCCTCACATGCACTTCAGACTGAACAGAGGCACGGCGCGTCATCAACTACGTCTACAGGCAGTGGGACCAGAGGCGGAGCTCTTTAGAGCTCATGAAACATCTGCCCGGCCCACTGCCTGTAAATGTAGTTGATGACACGCCGTGTCTTTCTCATCCGGAAGTGCTAGCTGAATAAAGACACGGAACGTCACCGGAAAATAAAAATTTACACCGAGTGTGGCCACGTGACCGCAAATTATAAGTAGGTAGCGCTGCTATATATAAACAAACATTATATTAGAAAAGTAAATTGTACATGTCACATTAGGTTAAAATAAAAAGTATTCCTAGCCATTAATAATTAATGGATAGGACAGGAGTACTGTAATGTCACTATAATGAATAGGGACAGGAAGACCGATATTGTTTTATTTAGCTTTATTGTTCAAACACTAGTTTATTGTACAATCTGACCTCTAAAGTACTTTGTATGTATGGAGAAAAAAGATAGGAGGGAACCTCCAGCTCACCTTAGGGCAATGAATGAGTCTAGTGCCCGTTGCGCCAAGGATCCCCGTGTCGGCACACGTCGGTAGAGACACAAAAAACAGTAGGTGTGATCCAGCGCAGGGAAAAATAAATCCAACTTCCAGGTGAGTTAAAACGGAAAACTCGTTCCAATTTTATTGATAAGACATAAAAACGCCAGGAGACTTGGCTCCTGCAGAGGAAAGGTGGATGAATGGAGAGAAAGTAGGTGTGTGAAGCCTACGCGTTTCAGACGATCTCCTCGTCCTTAATCATGGCTGAAAAATTTTTCAGCCATGATTAAGGACGAGGAGATCGTCTGAAACGCGTAGGCTTCACACACCTACTTTCTCTCCATTCATCCACCTTTCCTCTGCAGGAGCCAAGTCTCCTGGCGTTTTTATGTCTTATCAATAAAATTGGAACGAGTTTTCCGTTTTAACTCACCTGGAAGTTGGATTTATTTTTCCCTGCGCTGGATCACACCTACTGTTTTTTGTGTACTTTGTATGTATACCTGACAATGTTTATTTCTTATGACCTTATGGTTTCTCACTTTTCAATAAAACAAGTTGAAAAAAAAAATAAACTGGCCATGAGAATATTGATGGCTGTTCTTGTTTATGGCGGTGTGAGGGGAGATAGCCGTGGGTCTCACTGTTCTCTTAGGTCTATGAATTACCTATAGACTTCACACGGCAGGACGATTTGTAGAGTTATATTTTCAAGTAATTCTTTGATTTAAGGAGGGAATGAGGTCTAAATAATTCAGCTTTTAGGAAATATCTGTTAGTTTAAGATCGCCATGACTACTAGTCTAGCTTCTGGGCGGTTCTGCTACTTGTTGAGCCTATCCCACGTCTCTGTCTTTCTTCCTGTCTGGTGTAAGGCTGGAGTATCTATACCTGGCTTCTTTCCCTTTTTCTTTGCTTGTGAATTTTCCTGTCTGCATGTGTTTTGATCAAGCTACTGAATATACCCTGTACCTTTGGCACTTTTTGCAAATTCTTTTAGTTTTGAAAAATGTTTTAAAAAAGGGGCCATGGCTAAGAGGGGTTATAAATTTAGCCAAATTTATTAATGGTTCTTCGCCATTTTTTAATGCAAAATATCGCTGTAAGGTACGCCAGCCATAAGATGACGTTACATTCCTTGCGCACCATTTTAATACATTTTGTAAAATTGTGCATTTTAGGTCAAGATAGATGTGAATAAGAACGAATATTTTCATATTTACTAATAGCTATGGTCCTTGTGTGATTGCACAAAAAAAAAAAAAAAAGACAAATAAACAAACACTAAAAGACTGCGTGAACCCAGATTATAGTATAGACTTAATGTGCTGCGGTAAAAAAAAGACCTTGTGTCAGAACAACCGGTTTCTGTGACCTCTCCCTTTTAAGAAAGCCCAGTCACACAACGCCAAGCAGCTTTTCAAATTTGTATGCACTGAAGAGTAACAAAAAAGGATTTTGAAGTCTATTAATCTTTTTTAATTGCTATAATTGAGAAATATTGAACTTATGACTAACTCAAGAATTATTGTTACAATTGTCTAATTAAAGTTATTAATAGCACATAATCAGAAAAGTACTTATTCATATAGTCATTGTAAGCCACCAAGTTTCATCATTTAACAATGTTCAATATATATTTAAGAATTGGCCAATACATTATTGGACGCATGAATGGCATCACTTTATAAGTATAATGGAATCACCCTTCTCATGATGTTAGTGGTTGGCAACAAATAGAATATATAACTTTTTAGTCATTTTTTTGTAGAAGCTATTTTTGCTGGGTATTATTATGGGTATGGTGGCTTTTATAGGTGATTTAATGTAATCACAAATTAAATAATTACAGTAAAACTATGATGTCAGAAGTTTTTTGAAAGTTTAGTTACCCTTTAATGTGACCTCTGCAATATCAAGGTAAGATCCAGGGGCAAATTAGGGATGCAGAGGTTTCCGTCAGCAGTGAGATCAATGGTGAGGGAAATGGAAGCTAAGGTTCCAGTTTGCCTTTCTGTTGAGGGTTTAACCCGACGCAAATCTCAGACGGAAGCCCTCAACGGAAGACTAACGCTTATGTGAACAGGCCCTTAAATGGTAAGTTTTACAAAAAGTTCACCTCACTTACACATTACACTTGAAATGCTGAACTTATCGCCTCTGCCACGAACTTTCATCCATAGAGGGAGCCCCAATGGAGCTACATGGGGGGGGGGGGGGTTAGCGATATCTACAGGCAGGGTGGCGCTATCTTTGAGGGGGTGTGGCACTATCTACATGGGCACTTTGGCACTATATGGGCACCATCTACATGGGCACTGGCACTTTATATATGGGCACTGGCACTAGCTACAGTGAGTGCTATGGCACTATCTACAGTGGGCACTATCTACAGGGTCATTGTGCCAATATGGGGCATTATACTGTATGGGGCATCTGTGTGGGCATTATACTGTATGGAGGCAGCTATGGTGGCATTTACTCTATAGGGGCATTATGCTGTATGGGGACAGCTATGGGGCAATATAATGTGCGGGTGCAGCTATTTGGCATTATACTGTGTGGGGGCACTATGGGAGCATGATACGGTGTGGGCTGAACCGGTTGTGTATGGGCGAGGAGTTAGAGGCGTGGCTTAAAAGAAAAACAACTTGCCGCGCTATGGTTGTCCCACTTTGCGATACTTGAATGTAGGGAGGTATGCAAATATACAGCTATCACTGTAAGAATATGACTAGACAGCAATATGTGCCACATAATGCTTTGTATGTCTTCACAAATACTATGTTTCATTTTGTCATTGCCCTCGGCTAAAGTGTTTCTCAGCTGAAACAATCCAATTTATAGGCACAGGAAACCCAAAATATTGGTCAAGACATTATTATTTTCGCATCAGTACATTTTCTCCTCAGCTATCCGTCTTTTTTTGCTATTCATGGTTCCAACCCAAATAAATAATTTATCTAGAACCAAGTCTATGCTTGCTGCAGTTAATATACAGAGTGTATAGAATAAATTAGTAACATGGAAACATTTAAAAAAATGATTATTTCACACTATGTACAACTGCACTTAATAGAAGGTGCCAATCCTGCTCTGCTGACTAAGGCTCATTGCTGTGCGGCATTTCTGGAAATCCAGGTCTGGTTTGCTTAGAATAGATTAACTGGACCAGGGCCTTCTAATGTGTGATTTCTCAGCTTGCTATTTTCATTCCCTGGATTCCTCTGGAATTTTAACTAAATGGTGTTGAGAGACACCAGCCACCAATTGCTGTAAGAAGAGACATATACAAACCAAGATCAGTTGTTCACGCTTCTATGTGGCATACACCCATATATACACTGTAGTAAAGAATGTACTGGAGATTTGTCAAAGTGGATAATTTTCTAGAAAAATTCCAATGCAAAGGTGTTTTAGTAGTGAATCAGAAGAGGCCTATGTAGAACTACCAATTCTAAATTAAATTTTTCTGATGAGCAGCTTCAAATCCTCTGCATAGAGACAGGGAAGTTTTACGAAGAATGTTGTTTCCATGCCCTTGCACCGGGCCCATTTGTACCCTAATGTTCCGCAGTGCAACAACATTCATACAAAATGCGGTCGTTATATAGAACGCTTTACTGTTATATATTCTTACTCTATAACTATACACATCTTTTTTTCTGTACCTGTTGATTGTATAATACTATATGGGCGTGCCCGTGTTCTACGCTACATGTGTTTTATAAGTTTGTTATGGAAAATTTTAAAACAAAATTTAAAAAAAATAAAATAAAGTATGGCATTTCATACCCCAGTCTCAGCTTTCTGCTCTGCTGGAGTAAGATGCAACAGATTTATTAGGAGGTGCAATGACCGTGGCCATGCAACATCCATTCCACCCATAAGACATAAAAAAAAGTAATACTCACCTAACCGCTCTTCTTTGCTTCTCCCCAAAGGGTCCCCTCAGCATGCCGCGGCTCATACAAGGTCCTGGCGCCGGGCTGTGTCATGGCTTTATATGCGACGCAGCCCTCAATGTCCTGAGTGCTGCACCACATACAACGTCCTGATGCTGCTCGGCGCCAGGACCTTGTATCAGATGCAGCATGCTGAAGAAGCCTGAGGTGACCCGCATGGGAGAAGCAAAGAGGAGCAGTGAGGAGAGCATACATATATTTTTTTTTTATTGTCTGATGAAGACAGGGATGGAGACCTCTTTCTTGCTAAGCTCCTCTGAATGAAATCTTTGCCGGCTAGGAGCTGTTGTAGATTTCTGCTATAAATTTATGCAGGTTTTCTGACGTAAATTATAATTAATTTGTTGGGCTCATCATCTCTTGGTAAGCCACGCCCATTTTCAAAAAGTGGCTAGTGCAGCATAAAATCCTCAAAAGTCGCAATTTTCAAAGCAAGTTGCAATTTTTGTGCCTATTGTGTCTTTTCTATACCTGTTTTGTTGATATAATCCCATAATATAGTGTAATAGTAACATTTTTTTGTCCTGAATCTACCACAAGGGGGAGCTTACTACGTAGAGTTTCATTACTGAGGTCTAGACTAGAGTATACAGAGGCTGAACCCCTTAATGACCAAGCTTGTTTGGACCTGAATAACCCAGATTTGTCAAATCTGGTATGTCTGACTTTATCAGAGAATAATTTTTCCCTATTTTGAACTGCAATATGTCACATACATAAATACATACTGTACAATTTTTTTTAAATTAAATATATATTTTCATCTCTTTGCTCTATTTTGGCAGCACTTTTGAAAAAAAACAAACAAAAAAACATTTTTTAGCTATTTAGAAGACTTACAAACTTAATAATAATTGTATACATTTTGAAGTACATTTTGTTTTCCTGCATCAAGCCAGGTTTTCAGAGTCTCATAGGTGTCAGAATGATGGAAACCCCCACAAATTACCCCATTTTGAAAACTACACTCCTTGAGGTATTTATTAAGGGGTAGATAAAGAAGAAAAACAAGATTCCTAGACAAATCCAGCACACACTAAGATACAAAAAAATATATAAAATTTTATTACATAACGGAATAGATTTAAAATACCATATCCCCGGTCAAATACCGTACATACAAAAACCAATGACTGAGTGGAAACCTGGCCAGGTGAGCATAAATTATATACGGCTAAACATAACGAAAAGGAACATCATAAGGGTAGGTATGAAGGAATATACACGAAAAGCTGGAGAAACCTCAGTTGAATTGATTTTAATAAAGGTAAGGGTATGTTCACACGGCCAAATTACGGACATAATTCGGGCGTTTTACGCCTGGAATTATGTCCGAAATTACGGCTTGAAAGCGTTGACAAACATCTGCCCATTGAAAGCAATGGGCTGACGTTTGTCTGTTCACACGAGGCGTATATTTACGCGTCGCTGTCAAAAGACGGCGCGTAAATAGACGCCCGCGCCAAAGAAGTGTCATGTCACTTCTTCAGATGTAAATGGAGCCGTTTTCCATGGACTCCATGGAAAACCAGCTCGTTACGTTCATAATGGACGCGGCGTTCAAGCGCCTGCACATGCCGTTACGGCTGAAATGACGGGGCTGTTTTCTCCTGAAAACAGCCCCGTAATTTCGGCCGTTACGGACGCTGCCGTGTGAACATACCCTAAAAGTCAATATATATAACAATAAGGCAGCAGATGTCAGAAAAGGTGCCCTTCAAAAATTGTATATGTATATCTCCAAATGCTGATGCAATGTATGTGGAAAGATTATGGTATACTCAGCTGGTGTACTATGACATGTCAGAAGTTTGTTGAACGTTTAGCTACAATTTAAGAGGTAATGATTTAAGCCTAAAGAAAGGCTTTTATCCACGGAAATGGTTAGTCTGGTTACCTTGGAAGCGGTTCCCCTCCGCATGGTAAAAAGATGAAGGATTCTCCAGTGAGCATAGCATGGGGTCACGTACGTCGCCACCGTATCAAGAAAAATAAACTTGTAATGTTAATTAGCTCAGAGCAAAAAAACGCATCTCATAGAGCACCAGATGAATATATACGATCAGGGGCGTAACTAGGAAAGACTGGGCCCCATAGCAAACTTTTGACTGGGCCCCCCCCTCCCCTGGGTGTCACACAACCCCCCCTTGTAGATAGTGCCTTTTTTTACAGCCACCCTGTAGAGAACGCCATACAGAGTCCCCCCATGCGTTCTCTACAGTGGGGGCTGCATGACGTTCTCTACAGTGGGGGCTGCGTGGCGTCCTCTGCAGGGGGGGGCTGCGTGGCGTCCTCTACAGGGGGGTCTGCGTGGCGTCCTCTACAGGGGGGTCTGCGTGGTGTCACCTACAGGGGGGCTGCGTGGCGTCACCTACAGGGGGGGCTGCGTGGCGTCCCCTACAGGGGGGGCTGCGTGGCGTCCCCTACAGGGGGGGGCTGCGTGGCGTCCCCTACAGGGGGGGCTGCGTGGCGTCCCCTACAGGGGGGGCTGCGTGGCGTCCCCTACAGGGGGGGCTGCGTGGCGTCCCCTACAGGGGGGACTGCGTGGCGTTCCCTACAGTCCCCCCTGTAGATAACGCCATGCAGCCCCCCTGTAGATAACGCCATACAGCCCCCCCTGTAGATAACGCCATACATCCCCCCCTGTAGATATCTACAGAGGGGGCTGTATGGCGCTATCTACAGCGGGGGCTGTATGGCGCTATCTACAGAGGGGGCTGTATGGCGCTATCTACAGGGGGCTGTATGCCGTTATCTACAGGGGGCTGTATGGCGTTATCTACAAGGGGGGGAGGTTGTGTGACACCCAGGGGAGGGGGGACCCCAGTCAAAAGTTTGCTATGGGGCCCAGTCTTTTCTAGTTACGCCCCTGTGTAGGAGATAGGGCACTTATAATGTGGTTACAGAGCCTCTTTAAGTCAGTGATGCTTTGTAAGGTCTGCCTTCTAAAGAACATTGAGAGAGTATAGAAAACACAGAAGAATGACTTACCTCAGCTGGAACCAGCGCTTTTAAGCAGAAGGTCAAATTCTTTGCACTCAAGGTCAGCATTCTTTCAGCGACTTAAAAGGATGATAATGGCATGTATGAAATAGCTCGCTGAGACTAGGGCCAATAAGTAAATGAAAAAAAAGGATATTCACGTTTACAACAATCCTGCTAAAGCTAAAATCAACTAAAACGGAATTTTATATTTAGAGTGAACATGTGGACAGATAACATGTGGAAAATACGTTGTAACAGTTTTTTTTAGTATTGTAGTAGTTTTACATTTTCAACATTTTTAAAACCTTACAGAGCTCTATTCCATCCCTTCTACCATTCACAATGCACTATTCTTGAAGATACTCCACTTGTATTTCGGCTGTGGGTCAGGCCTACCCAACAGGTCAGCAGTCACTGAATTCACATTATTAGTATCTCTATCCATGGATTTTTGTTCATAATCCAACCGATTTTCAACAGATCTGTCAAAGGTCTAATGAGTATGAAAAAAGCCTAAGGCCCCATGTACACGGCCGTGCCCGTAATAACAGCCCACGATTGCGGGCAAGGCCGGCCGCCCGCATTTTCGGGCCGTGCTCCCATACAATGCAAAAGAACGGACATGTTCCATAATTTTCTGAACATTTCTATGGCACAGACACCCATCCGTAGCTTCACGGAAAGGTGTCCACAGCCAATAGAACGGAATGTGTCTGTAATTGCAGACTGTATTAGGGTCTGCAATTACAGACAATTTTTACGGTCGTGTGCATAGGGCCTAAGGGTATGTTCCCTGTGGCCAGACACCTTGCAGAATTTCTGACAGGATTTTCTGTTCAAAGATTCCGCAGCATTCGCAGAGTGGATGAGATTTTATTCACGGAAGCCGCCAGTCCCGCTGACCTGACGGATTAGGCTGTGACCGCAAGATAGAAGAGGTTTACTTATTTGGGATACATTTTTATTTTTTAATAAAACCCAATTGAAGACGTGTTTAAAATACAATAACACATTGATTTATAAAAGAAGAAAAAAAATGCCTTCAAAAGGTTTACATAGCCTTTAAAGGAACAGTGTCATCACAAATTTTTTTTGGATATGTTAAAGATGTTAGTGCTTTATTAAAAACGTTTATATTTATTTGTGTGTTTGTGTTTTACTTTTTCTTATTTTTACACTTTTTCTTCCCTATGGGGGCTGCCATTTTTTGTTCCATTTCTGTGTGTGTCGATTAACGACACATACAGACATGGAATACGGCAGCCACAGTCCCATAGGGACTGCGAACGGCTCCCGTCCCATCCACTTCAATGTACGCCGTCTGTGTGGGAACTGCGCATGCGTCGCTCCCACACAGTCCAATTTGAAATTGGCGCCGTCCGGCGCCATTTTCCTGTGGACCGGAAGTCGCGGCCGGACAGTAAGATTACTACTTCCGGTCGCGGCTTCCGGACTTGTGCACTTGGACCAGCGGCAGCAGACGGAGCGGACGGGCCGGAGGGAGCCGCGGCGGCAGGAGCAGGTAAGAGATTTCAATGTATGTTCGTGTTTGTGTACGTTTACTACTGTATGTAAACCTACTACACTGTGTGTTAGCTCAAAAAATGGCGACACACAGTGTAGGAGGTTAGACCGTTCAAGCCCCTCGTTTATCCCGGCACTAGCCAGGATAAAGGAGGGGGGGATGCTGAGAGCTCACTAGAGCGAGGGCTTTTTACCCAATTTTGCAGCAGAAAAGCTATGTGGTTGCTTTACCACATGCAATGCTGCAATTTTGGGAATGGCTCCATCTAGTGACCAGAAATGGTAAATACTATAAATTTGAATCCAATTGAATCCAATTTATAATATTTCCTGACTCGTGAAAAAAATAAAAAAAATTTGAACAATGTTTAATCACCTACACACTAAATGTTTAATTAAAAAAAAACAAACATGTTTTTCTGGCAACACTATTCCTTTAAGGCTTGCGCTACATGGAGACTTTTTGTAGTGTGACACTCCAATTTTAACTGTCATGTGACGCACTACAACAAGTTTCCACATAGCCCTAGCTTTAGGCTATGTTCAAACAATGCTGAGTTGGCGCATATCTCTTAGAAAACTCTTCATGCTTTCTGGTTAAAATCAGGATTTTTCTGAATTTTTAAAGCTCCAGTATGCTGTAACCTTCTTTGATTTTTCACGGATATTATGTAAATATTCAAGAGACACATGAGTTAATAGGGTGACAACAGATGCACCAAGAACTGGACCAAGCCAGAAAAGCAGCATTTAGAGAATTAGGGTATGTTCACACGCAATGGTTTTAGACGTAATTCGGGCCGTTTACGCCTCGAATTACGCCTGAAAAAACGGCACCATTACGCCTCCAAACATCTGCCCATTGTTTGCAATAGGATTTACGGTTTTCTGTTCCCACGAGGTTTAATTTTACGCATCGCTGTCAAAATACGGTGCGTAAAAAGACGCCCGCGAAAAAGAACTGCATGTCACTTCTTGGGACGTTTTCGGAGGCGTTATTCATTCAGCTCCAATAACGCCCGTAAAATACCGCCGCGAAAAACACGGGTTGTTACAAAAAAGTCTGAAAATCAGGAGCTGTTTTCGCTTGAAAACCGCTCCAGATTTTCAGACGTATTTTGCTAAGCGTGTGAACATACCCTTTCAAATATCAAAATTGTTTTCCAGCCATAATAAAACATGAGAAATGTTGCAGAACTTTCACTAGTTCTTGTAATCTATTGGGGAGACTAGGGGAAGAGAAAGTGAAGGAGCCCAAAGAAACCAATCAGGTTGCTGCTTTTATTCCCTTGAACAATTGGAATCTGATTGCTATGTGACTCCGCCACATGTTTTTCTTTGTCTTATCATGAGAAGTGACATCTAGAAGTAAAAAAAGAAAAAAATTTATGAATTGGTGAATTGCGGTCGCAAAAACACATTCGTGTGAATGAGACCTAAGTCCTCATGCACACAACCGTAGTGGTGTGCACGGGCCGTGATTTGGGGCCCATCACCCGCGCCCACCTGCAAATCACAGGCCGTGCACAATCATTTCAACGAGCCTGGGCCGCAAAATTCGGCTGTAATAAGTCATGTTCTATCTTTTTGCGGTCCAGGCTCCCGTGCAACGCACAGACCGTGGAAACCACAGTCGCGTGCATGGGTCCATTGAAATGAATGGGGCCGCAATTCACCCGCAGATTTGCGGGTGAATTGCGGCTGCAAAAATATGTTAGTGTGCATGTTTACTGTCCGCAAATACGGATTTATATTCACCTACAATTCTGGCACGCTGTCCGCAAATTTGGTCCATAGTGCATCCGTATTTATGGATCCGCAAAAAAAGGGAGGCTACAAATGTCATCAACATGTCCCAATCCCTTGAAAGGTCACATGATCAGTCAGGTGTCCTTTTACTTGGGGAATCCCCTGCTGCCGCATAGCAACGCTTCCGCAATTACAGATGGCTACAGATGCACATCAGCAGCCGTCCGCAATTTTGCACACACCCATAGACTTCTATAGGCGAGTTCATGCTGCAATTGCTGACAGGAATAGGATAGGACACGTTCTATACTTTGCGGATCATTTCTACGGCCTGGACACAAATCCGTAAATATACAGAAAAGTGTCCATAGCCTGTAGAAATTAATGGGTCCACCGATTATCCGTAATTACAGATAAAAACTACGGTCGTGTGCATGGGGCCTAAGTCACCAGATGTTAGAAGAGGGTTTGGGTCTGTATAACGAAGCATGGAGATTTTGGATATAGCAATAGTACCACCTAGTGGGGAATGACAAACTTCACAGAAATCTCTAAAGTGAGTGAAAGAACCATAAAGAAACCGCCACGATGTATTATCAAACACTTCCAATGTATTCTTAACCAGTTAGTGACCGCCAATACGCCTTTTCACAGCGGCCACTAACGGGTTTTATTCTGATGCATACAGCTTTTCACGGCACTGCATCAGAATAAATCTGCGGCACCTGGAGCAGTTAAAACTCCGTTCTCAGCTGAGAAATTGGGGCAGCGCTGCCCGAGCCCCTTAGTTTCAGCGCTCAATAGCGAGCGCCACATCAAAGTGGTTTTGGAGAGAGGAAGGGAGCTCCCGCTCTCACCGCACTCGCACCCTATGAGATCACAGGGTGCCAGTGTCTTCCATGGCAGAGGGGGCCCTCTGGCATGGCCTAGCAGATGCCTGTCCGTTGTAAACAGACAGGCAGTAATACACTGCAATACAAAAAGTATTGAAGTATTTTAAAGGCAATCAGACGATCGCATAGTGAAGTCCCCTAGTGGGACTAGTAAAAAAATAAATTGAATAAAAGTTATTAACAAATAAGTGAAAAGAAATAAAATGAAAAACCTACTTTTTCCGTTTACAAAATGCTTTATTATGGGGAAAAAAAAAAAAGTAAAAAAGAGCTACACATATGTGGTATCACTGTGTCTGTAACAACCCCAACTATAGAGCTATTATGTTATTTAACACGCTCTGCGAACGCTGTAAAAAATAAAATAAAAAACAATGCCAAAATTGAGATTTTCTGTTCATCCTGCCTTCAAAAAAATGTGATTATAAAAAAAAGAAAAAGAAAAAAAAGTTATAGCTCTTGGAATGAGACGATGGAAAAACGTAAAAAATAGCTTGGTCATCAAGGTTTAAAATAGGCTGGTCACTAAGGGGTTAATAAGGATTATTTTATCCAAAGAAAACATGTGGAGAAATCCTCCAGCTCACCTGACACACACCTGTGTGTCGTGTCGTGGATAGCGCCCGGTTCCTCGTGTCGGCACACGGGTTACAAGTAGAAAACAGGGAAAGGAAGATAGGATCCAGCGCTGTGGTGCGTTTAAAATGGAAATCGATGTTTCCAAGTTTAATTGTCCTGAGTTAAAAAGGAGTCCAGTGGTATAGGTCCAGGGTGTGCATGAAGTGGAGAGAGGGTATCCTCTATGGCCTCTAAGGATTATTTTAGTTACAGAATATGCCAGTTATATATAACTAGCTCCTTACTACTGTGTAACAAGAAAGCTTATCACACTGGCACCATGGTCTGTTTTTAACCTTTTAGGACCAAGACATTTCTGGCCTTCAGGAGCACAGGATTTTTATTTTTTTACTGAATTACACAGTCATGACGTTTTCATTTTTACATAAGGCCTTGTTTTTTTTAGGGACAAGTTTTTTGTTGTTTTTTTTTTTTAAGGATTTTTGAGGCAGATTTACTATTTTGTCTAGGACTAGACAATTTTCTAAAATGTTCCAAAAAGTGGTGTGGCTTAAAATGCACAACCCCCCCCCCCCCAAAAAAAAAACACGGTGCAAAATTAAAAGTGGTATAAGGAAGAGAACAGTGTAACTGATCATGCAAGATGTGCCAAAATAATCATGTAACATGCACCCACAGCATTAGTAAATGTGGGCCAGTGCCTACAATAAGACACGTCACCTGTGAGTCATGCTTAGTAAATACTTGTATTCTGAATAAGAAAACAATTCTGGAGCATCTTTTTTTTTAGAACTCTATGTTGTGCCATTCCTCTGTTATTGCTCCTGAAAATGTAAGAATTAGGCCTTGGCTATGGCTACATGCAGACTTTATGAAGCGCAACATATAGACTTTTAACTATCGAGGTACAGCTGCTGTACAAAGCTATGCATTAAACGGTAACTAAACTTTCAGAAAACTTCTGACATGTCAGAGTTTTGATGGGTACGAGCACGGAGACCCCCACCAATCGCTAAAACTAAGCAGTAGAAGTGCTCGTGTGAGCGCTTCGCCACTTAGTTTCTGATCTGCTTTTCTCAGAAAGTCGAGCAGTTGGTGTACAGGCTCATAGACTTTCTATTGAGTTCGTACACCAACTGCTCGGCTTTCCGAGAAAAGTCGATCAGCACTCACCCGAGCACTTCTGCCGCTTCGTTTTAGCAATACGTGGGGGTCTCAGTGCTTGGACCTCCATCACTTAAAACTTCTGACATGTCACGATGACAACGTCAGAAGTTTTCTGAAAGTATAGTTACCCTTTAAGCTTCATGCAATTTTGGGGCCTACAGCGGTCACTCAATCAAGTAGCGCTAACAGTAGTCAACACGCCAAGTTGACTAATGGTGAAAAATGGTGTGGACTAAAGACACAGCGTGGCAGGACAGCAGCGGGGAGGGGGGGGGGGCAAGTTTAGGAAATGCCCAGTGCCCATAGTCTACTTAATCCACCACAGGCTACTACGGTCATATAACATACTAGGGCTGTTAAAGGGGTTTTCCCATGAAGGACACTTATGACAGATCCACAGGATATGTCAAATGTCAGATAGATGCGGGTCCCACCTTTGGGACCCGCACCTATCTCCAGAACTGGGCCCCCTAAACCCCGTTCTACTGCTCTGTGTTCCGGCTGAATGAGGTGAATTCTAACCATAAAAAAAAGGTTATATGGTCAGGAGTTACGAAAACAGGGCAACTTGATAACTGAATGGTAGTTACGGAAATGACGTAGCTCAGAGAATTACGGTCATCATAACTCACGACCATATAACCTTTTTTATGGTCGGAATTCACCTCATTCAGCCGCAACACAGAGCGGCTGAACGGGGTTTAGGGGGGCCCAGTTCTGGAGATAGGTGCAGATCCCAAAGGTGGGACCTGCATCTATCGGACATATCCTGTGGATGTGTCATGATTGAATGTCCTTCATGGGAAAACCCCTTTAATTCCTTTACACTGTTCCTCAAAATGCAAATTTCCAATGGGGATCTGTAAACATTGACCCTCATTAACCCCTTAAGGACACAGCCTAGTTTTGGCCTTAAAGGAACAGTGTCATCACAAATTGTTTTTTCATATGTTAAAGATGTTAGTGCTTTATTAAAAACGTTTATATTTATTTGTGTGTTTGTGTTTTACTTTTTCTTATTTTTACACTTTTTCTTCCCTATGGGGGCTGCCATTTTTTGTTCCATTTCTGTATGTGTCGATTAACGACACATACAGACATGGAATACGGCAGCCACAGTCCCATAGGGACTGCGAACGGCTCCCGTCCCATCCACTTCTGTGTACGCCGTCTGTGTGGGAACTGCGCATGCGCCGCTCCCACACAGTCCAATTTGAAATTGGCGCCGTCCGGCGCCATTTTCCTGTGGACCGGAAGTCGCGGCCGGACAGTAAGATTACTACTTCCGGTCGCGGCTTCCGGACTTGTGCACTTGGACCAGCGGCAGCAGACGGAGCGGACGGGCCGGAGGGAGCCGCGGCGGCAGGAGCAGGTAAGAGATTTCAATGTATGTTCGTGTACGTTTACTACTGTATGTAAACCTACTACACTGTGTGTTACCTCAAAAAATGGCGACACACAGTGTAGGAGGTTAGACCGTTCAAACCCCTCGTTTATCCCGGCACTAGCCAGGATAAAGGAGGGGGGGATGCTGAGAGCTCACTAGAGCGAGGGCTTTTTACCCAATTTTGCAATGCTGCAATTTTGGTAATAGCTCCATCTAGTGACCAGCAATGGGAAATATTATAAATTAGAATCTAATTTATAATATTTCCTGACTCGTGAAAAAAAAAAAAAAAATTTGAACAATGTTTAATCACCTACACACTAAATGTTTAATTTAAAAAAAAAAAACATGTTTTTCTGGCAACACATTCCCTTTAAGGCTCAGAGCCCATTTTTCAAATCTGACGTATTTCACTTTATGTGGTAATAACGTCGGAATGCTTAAACCTACCCAAGCGATTCTGAGATTGTTTTCTCGTGACACATTGGGCTTCATGTTCGTGGTAAAATTTGGTCGATATATTCAGTGTTTATTGGTGAAAAATTGCAAAATTTAGAGAAAATTTTGAAAAAATTGCATTTTTCAGAATTGAAATGCATCTGCTTGTAAAACAGACGGTTATACCACCCAAAATAGTTACTAGTTCACATTTCCCATATGTCTACTTTAGATTGGCATCGTTTTTTGAACATTCTTTTATTTTTCTTGGACGTTACAAGGCTTAGAACATAAACAGCAATTTCTCATATTTTTAAGAAAATTTCAAAATCCTTTTTTTTAAGGTACCTCTTGAGTTCTGAAGTGGCTTTGTGGGGCCTATGTATTAAACCCTGATAAAACACCCCATTTTAAAAACTAGACCCCTCAAAATATTCAAAACAGCATTTAGAAAGTTTTTTAACCCTTCAGGCATTTCACAGGAATTAAAGCAAAGTGGAGGTGAAATTTTCAAATTTCATTTTTCTTGCTGAATTTCAATTTTATTCATTTTTTTTCTGTAACACAGAAGGTTTTACCAGAGAAACACTACTGAATATGTATTGTCCAGATTCTGCAGTTTTTAGAAATGTCCCACATGTGGCCCTACTGCGCTCGTGGACTAAAACACAAGCCCTAGAAGCAAAGAAGCACCTAGTGCATTTTAAGTCCTCTTTTTTATTAGAATATATATTAGGCAGCATGCCAGGTTTGAAGAGGTTTTGAGGTGCCAAAACAGTAGGAATCCCCCAATAGTGACCCCATTTTGGAAACTACACCCCTCAAGGAATTCATTTATGGTTGTTGTTACCATTTTGACCGCACAGTTTTTTCACAGCACGTATTTGAATTGGGCTGTGAAATGAAAAAAATTTCATTTTTTCCAATAAAATGTCATTTGTGATTAAAATTTCTTATTTTCACAGGGAAAAAAATACCCCATTTTGTTGCCCAATTTGTCCTTAGTGTGGCAATACCCCATTTGTGGTGATAAACTGCCGTTTGGGCCCATGGGAGGGCTCAGAAGGAAAGGAGCGCTATGTTTGTTGGAGTCCAGATTTTGCTGGATTTGTTTTCGGGTGCCATGTTGCATTTGCAGAGCCTCAGAGGTATCAAAGCAATGGAAACCCACCAAAAGTGACCCCATTTTGGAAACTACACCCCTCAAGGAATTCATTTATGGTTGTTGTTGTTAGCATTTTGACCACACAGTTTTTTCACAGTACCTATTTCAATTGGGCTGTGACATTAAAAAAATGACATTTTTTCCAATAAGATGTAATTTTTTATCAAAATTTCTTATTTTCACAGGGAACAAAATACTAAATTTTGTTGCCCAATTTCTCCTGAGTGCAGCAATACCCCATTTGCGGCAATAAACTGCCGTTTGGGCCCATGGGAGGCCTCAGAAGGGAAGGAGCGCTGTGTGTTCTTTGGAGTCCAGATTTTGCTGGATTGGTTTTCGGGTGGCATGTCGCATTTGCAGAGCCCCAGAGGTATCAAAGCAACGGAAACCCATCAGAAGTGACCCCATTTTGGAAACTATACCCCTCAAGGAATTCATTTATGGGTAATGTGACCTTTTAGACCCCATAGTTTCTTCATAGAACTTATTTGAATTGGGCTGGGAATTTAAAAAAATAATTGTTTTTCCTATAATATGTCATTTTAGCTCAAAAATTCTTATTTTCACAAGAAATAAAATACTCCATTTTGTTGCCCAATTTGTCCTGAGTGCGGCAATACCCCATTTGTGGTGATAAACTGCCGTTTGGGCCCATGGGAGGGCTCAGAAGGAAAGGAGCGCTGTGTGTTCTTTGGAGTCCAGATTTTGCTGGATTGGTTTTCGGGTGGCATGTCGCATTTGCAGAGCCCCAGAGGTATCAAAGCAATAGAAACCAACCACAAATGACCCCATTTTGGAAACTACACCCCTCAAGGAATTCATTTATGGGTGTTGTGACAATTTTGGTTCAATCATTTTTATTGTTTTCAAACAATATAGTACAAATGCATAAGTTAACATTTCAACTTTACATCAACTTCGTACTGAGAAATAAAAAAAAAAAGAAACAGAAACATAAAGAAACATAAACAGCAGCGTAAAATAACACTTATACCCTATAGTTTGTTATTGAGACTTATGCTCTACTTTGAGCAAATATTCCTTACAAGACTATATTTTATTGCATAGAGAACTCTCCGACCACCACTTCCATACTTCCGTGAATTTGTGAAAAGAGAAGTTACCATATGCTATTATTTTTTCAAAAGCGTATGAGGAATTCACTAGTGTTAATAATTCGTCTAGGGTAGGTGAGTCTACCCTTTTCCAGTGTCTGGTCAGCACCTGTTTTGCCATGGCTAAAATTTTACAGGCTAATGATCTGAATTTGGAAGGGATAATCCCTGTTTGAAGGAGGAGTAGGGCCAGTTGAGGGGATTTAGGGATCTGGATATCCACCAATGATTCCATCAAATCAAACACACTGTTCCAATAACTAGTTATAACAGGGCAATCCCACAGTATATGCATTAATGTGCCTTTCTGACCACATCCTCTCCAACATTTATCTTGGACATTTGGAAACATTAGATGCAGCCTATCTGGGGTATAATACCAGTGTAAGTGTGTTTTAATTACTGCCTCTACCTGCGAGCTGCATTGTAGTGAACTGTGCAGTATTTGATATGCTTTCTTCCATTCATCCTCACAAAAGTTTACATCCAGGGATCTTTCCCACATTCGCATATTCCGAGTTTTATGAAATTCTGCGTTTATCGTTAGTACATTAAGTATCCCTTTCAGAATTTTAGAAGATTTACCAAGCATAATAAATACTGTGAGGTTGCATATTGGTTGAACCTTTTGCAGAGTGGCAACATAATGTCTAATCTGTAAGTATTTATAGAATTCTGACTGGGGGAGAGAATAGGTATTTTTTAGATAGTCAAAGGAACGAAGTCCTGCGTTACCATATAGTTGAGACAGCAAAGAAATTCCTCCCGACTTCCAAGTCATTAAGTTCAAATCAGGTATAGCCAGCTCTAAGATGTCAATTGGGGTGTATGCGATTGGAAGAGGACGGCGTTCGGTTGCATTTTTGTGAATATACGCCCAGCAATCCAAGGCCGCTTTAGTTAGGGGGGAGATATTGGGTGGTAAGTTAATATTCCAAAAATCTGCAAACAGGAGAGCTTTCAAATTTGAGGGGAAAACAAAAGTAGATTCAATCTGGACCCAATTTGTAGAAAGCTCTTCTCTCCATCCCGGACTTAGGAGCGCTACTAGAGTGGATGCATAGTAGTTATATATATCTGGGATCCCCAAGCCCCCTAACCTTTTATCCCTAATTAAGATATGCGAGGCGATACGTGGTTTACGGTAGGACCAGATAAATTCCATTATAGCCTTTTGGATACTTATGAAAATGGTTTTAGGAACCGCAATTGGGACAGTTCTAAACAAATATAAAAGCTTAGGCAGAAGGAGCATTTTAAAAGCCGCAATCCTGCCTATCCAAGACATTTCCGTTTTGTGCAATCTAGTCATTTCTGCTTGAACATTATGTAGGAGGGGTTCATAATTAGCTTGATACAAAGATTTGTGTGATGGCGTCAAAGATATCCCTAAATATTTAATGTCTCCCTCTTGCCAATCAAATGGATATCTGTTTTTGAGAAAGTAAAGCGTGGAAGTTGATAAGTTCAGTGGGAGTACTTGAGATTTCTGAGTATTGAGTTTGTATAAAGAGACTAGGCCAAAATTCTTAATACATTCCAAAGCCGCTTCTAAAGATTCTTCCGGGGAAGATAGCGAAAGAATGATATCATCAGCGTATAAAGAAATGGTATGGGTTCTGTTACCTATGCGGATTCCCTGGACATTAGTCTGTGTTCTGAGGAGTTGGGCCAGAGGTTCCATTGATAAAATAAACACTAGAGGAGAGAGAGGACAACCTTGCCTGGTACCATTCGTTATTTTAAAACTGTCCGAGAGAATCCCGTTAGTGAACACCTTAGCTGAAGGGGAAGAATATAATGCTTTGATCGCCGCAAGGATACTTCCCTCAAATCCCATTCTCTCTAATGCGGAGAAGGCATATTCCCAGTGTATGCGGTCGAATGCTTTTTCAGCGTCAAGCGCTAACATAACCGCAGGTATGTGTGTGTTCTCAATAGCATGTAACAGACCCAGGACTCTACGGGTGTTGTCTGACCCTTGTCTTCCCTTTACAAATCCAACTTGATCTTCTCCTATCAACAATGGCAACAGAGGGGATAATCTCATAGCCAGAATTTTGGCATAAATCTTTATATCTACATTCAGTAGAGAGATTGGGCGAAAATTTTTGGGCGTATCTGCGGGTTTCCCCGGTTTTGGGATGGTAACTATTAATGCGGATTGATTCTCCGCTGGCATGGCCCCGGAGTCCATTGCTGCCTGATAAAATCTGCTCATAAACGGTACTAAAACTTCCTTCATTGATTTGTAATACATATTAGTCAGACCATCTGGTCCTGGAGACTTCCCCATGGGCATCATCTGAATTGCAGCTATGATTTCCTTCTCTGTTAATGAAGAATTTAAGGCGTTCAGTTGGCTCTCAGATAGTTGTGGTAGGTGAATTTTACGGAGAAAGGCCTGAATGTCCTCCCCCGAAGGATGGGGTGAGAAAGGGTCATTTTTTAAATTGTATAGAGACGAGTAATACTCCTTAAATTGGTTCGCTATGTCTGTAGGATGGATATTTTTGGCTTTGGTGTGAGGATCTATTAAGAAAGGGATCCTTGCTTTTTGGTATTGCGCCTTAAGTCTCCCTGCTAGGAGCTTGCTTGCTTTATTATTCTGCGAATAATATCTAGCCTGCGTTTTCTTAAGATTTTTTCCATATTCTGAGAGTAGACTGTGTCTAAGTTGTTGACGCAGACTAAAGAGCTTTTCTGCGTGTTGTGAGGTCTGAACTGTTTTATTTAGGGTTTCCAATTTATTAATTTCGGATTGGATAGAGGAAATTGCAGCTATCTTTTGTTTTTTGACTTTATGGCCTAACCGTATAAAAGTGCCTCTGATGAACGCTTTATGGGCATTCCAAAGGGTAAAAGTACTTATTTGGGAGGTATCATTCTTTTGGAAATATTCTTTCAGCTCATTCGTTATAATTTGTTTGTGTTCAGAGTGAGACAATAGAAAGGGGTTGCACCTCCATATATATGTTGGGGTACATGTGGTGTTATCTTCAAAAGTTAGGGTGACTGCCGCATGGTCCGACCATTTAATAGCCTCAATAGTTGAACTTCTGGCCTTAACCCCTTAAGGACGCAGCCTAGTTTGGGCCTTAAGGCTCAGAGCCCATTTTTCAAATCTGACATATTTCACTTTATGTGGTAATAACGTCGGAATGCTTAAACCTATCCAAGCGATTCTGAGATTGTTTTCTCGTGACACTTTGGGCTTCATGTTCGTGGTAAAATTTGGTCGATATATTCAGTCTTTATTTGTGAAAAATTGCAAAATTTAGAGAAAATTTACAAAAAATAGCATTTTTCAGAATTTAAATGCATCTGCTTGAAAAACAGACGGTTATACCACCCAAAATAGTTACTAGTTCACATTTCCCATATGTCTACTTTAGATTGGCATCGTTTTTTGAACATTATTTTATTTTTCTTGGACGTTACAAGGTTTAGAACATAAACAGCAATTTCTCATATTCTTAAGAAAATTTCAAAAGCCTTTTTTTGAAGGTGCCAGTTCAGTTCTGAAGTGGATTTGAGGGGCCTATGTATTAGAAACCCCCATAAAACACCCCATTTTAAAAACTAGACCCCTCAAAGTATTCAAAACAGCATATAGAAAGTTTTTTAACCCTTCAGGCATTTCACAGGAATTAAAGCAATGTGGAAATGAAATTTGCAAATTTCATTTTTTCTGCTGAATTTCAATTTTATTCAATTTTTTTTTAGTAACAGAGAAGGTTTTACCAGAGAAACACTACTAAATATGTATTGTCCAGATTCTGCAGTTTTTAGAAATGTCCCACATGTGGCTCTAGTGCGCTCGTGGACTAAAACACAAGCCCTAGAAGCAAAGAAGCACCTAGTGCATTTTGAGGCCTCTTTTTTATTAGAATATATTTTAGGCAGCATGCCAGGTTTGAAGAGGCGTTGAGGTATCAAAACAATGGAAACCCACCAGAAGTGACCCCATTTTGGAAATTACACCCCTCAAGGAATTCATTTATGGTTTTTGTTATTTTGACCGCACAGTTTTTTCACAGCACCTATTTGAATTGGGCTGTGAAATGAAAAAAATGATATTTTTTCCAATAAAATGTCATTTTTGATCAAATTTTCTTATTTTCACAGGGAACAACATACCCCATTTTGTTGCCCAATTTGTCCTTAGTGCGGCAATACCCCATTTGTGGTGATAAACTGCCGTTTGGGCCCATGGGAGGGCTCAGAAGGAAAGGAGCGCTATGTGTTTGTTGGAGTCCAGATTTTGCTGGATTGGTTTTCGGGTGCCATGTCGCATTTGCAGAGCCCCAGAGGTATCAAAGCAATGGAAACCCACCAGAAGTGACCCCATTTTGGAAACTACACCCCTCAAGGAATTCATTTATGGTTTTTGTTATCATTTTGACCGCACAGGTTTTTCACAGCACCTATTTGAATTGGGCTGTGAAATGAAAAAAATTATATTTTTTCCAAGAAGATGTCATTTTTGATCAAAATTTCTTATTTTCACAGGGAACAACATACCCCATTTTGTTGCCCAATTTGTCCTTAGTGCGGCAATACCCCATTTGTGGTGATAAACTGCCGTTTGGGCCCATGGGAGGGCTCAGACGGAAAAGAGCGCTATGTGTTTGTTGGAGTCCAGATTTTGCTGGATTGGTTTTCGGGTGCCATGTCGCATTTGCAGAGCCCCAGAGGTATCAAAGCAATGGAAACCCACCAGAAGTGACCCCATTTTGGAAACTACACCCCTCAAGGAATTCATTTATGGTTTTTGTTATCATTTTGACCGCACAGGTTTTTCACAGCACCTATTTGAATTGGGCTGTGAAATGAAAAAAATGATATTTTTTCCAATAAGATGTCATTTTTGATCAAAATTTCTTATTTTCACAAGGAACAACATACCCCATTTTGTTGCCCAATTTGTCCTTAGTGCGGCAATACCCCATTTGTGGTGATAAACTGCTGTTTGGGCCCATGGGAGGGCTCAGAAGAAAAGGACCACCATTTGGCCTACTGGAGCTTTTCTGGTGCTAAGTCATGTATGCAGAAGCCCCTGAGGTACCAGTACAGTTGAAACCCCCGAGAAGTGACCCCATTTTAAAAACTACACCCCTTAAGACATTCATCTAGAGGTGTAGTGAGCATTTTGACCCCACAGGTACTGTGTAAAAGATAATGCGCAGCAGATGGTGCAGTGTGAGATTTGCAATTTTATATATGTATATGCCATTTCAGTGTCCAATATAGTGTGCCCAGCATGCACCACCGGAGATATACACCCCTTAAATTGTAATGTGGGTTCTCCTGGGTACGACAATACCCTACATGTGGCTGTTATCAGCTGCCTGGGCATACGGCAGGGCTCAGAAGGGAAAGATGAGGGGGGTAAGCTTTGCGGAGTGCATCAGGGTAAATTAAAAATCAAGGGATGTATGATACATTTTAAAACAATCTTTTATACAGAGCCCTGGTTTTTCGGGACACGTGTCACATTGGTATATTGTGTTCTTCCTTATCCCCCTCTTATAGCAGACTCTGCACCTCTTTTGACTCTTTCCCTTTCCACCGGTTTGGGGAACTTCTCCTGGAAAGTGTTGCCCTGGTACGATGCGTGTGGCCTCGCTTCCAGAAGTACTGGGTGCCCCCCCTTCCTGGTCCCTAAAGATTAGATCTTGAAATTCCAGGAAAGTTCCCCTCTGGCCTGCACATCGACGTAGCACATACGAATTGTACAAAGCCATCTGTATGATGTGCCCGGCCAGCTTCTTATACCACACCGCATGGCGCTGTAGGGCTTCAGGACTTGATTTGACAAGTCCATCCCTCCCATGTACCTATTGTAGTCCAGGATGCAGTCTGGTTTGGGGGTGGCCTTTCCTTCATATATCCTAAACCTGTAGGTATACCCTGATGCACTCTCGCACAGCTTATACATCTTCACGCCATACCTTGCCCTCTTACCTGGCAGGTACTGGCGGAATTGAACCCTCCCTTTAAAATGTACCAGGGACTCATCAATAGAAAAACACTTCTCGGGGGTGTATGCTTGGGAAAACCGGGCACTGGAACGGTCTAATAGGGGTCTCCGTTTATACAAACGGTCAAAACTGGGGTCATCTCGGAGTGGGCACGGCTCATTATCAGTATAATGTAAGAAGCGAAGTATTGCCTCATTTATTTATTTTTTTAGGTTCCAGTTCATTTCTGAAGTTGCTTTGAGGGGCCCATATATTAGAAACCCCTATGAAATACCCCATTTTAGAAACTAGACCCCTCAAAGTATTCACAACAGCATTTAGAAAGTTTATGAACCCTTTAGGTGTTTCACAGAAATTTAGAGCAAAGTAGAGGTGAAATTTACTGTTTTTATACCATTTTTTTTATAACACAAAAGGATTTATCAGAGAAACACAAATTAATACTTATTGCCCAGATTCTGCAGTTTAGAGAAATATCCCACATGTGGCCCTAGTGCGGTAATGGACTGAAGCACCGGCCTCCGAAGCAAAGGAGCACCTAGCGGATTTTGAGCCCTCTTTTTTATTAGGCACCATGTCCGGTTTGAAGAGGTCTTGTGGTGCCAAAACATTGGAAACCCCCCAAAAGTGACCCCAATTTGGAAACTAGACCCCTTGAGGAATCCATTGTAGTTTTCATGGGGTGCATGCGGCTTTTTGATCAGTTTTTATTCCATTTTTAGGTGGCGTGGTGACTAAAAAACAGCAATTCTACTATTGTTTTTGTATACTTTTTTTTTTACAGCGTTCACCGTGCGCTATAAATGACACATTCACTTTATTCTGCGGGGCGATACGATTACGGCGATACCAGATGTTTATAGTTTTTTTTTATGTCTTATGGCGTTTGCACAATAAAATACGTTTTGTAAACAATCATTCACTTTTTGTGTTCCCTTATTCTAAGCGCCAGAACTTTTTTATTTTTCAATCAATAAAGCCGTGCGAGGACTTATTTTTTGCGTAACGAACTGTATTTTCCATCAGTACCATTTTTAGGTACATGCGACTTTTTGATCTCTTTTTATTCCATTTTTTGGGAGGTGAAGTGACCAAACAATTGTGATTGTGGTACGGTTTATTAATATTTTTTTTTACGGCGTTCACCGTGCGGGATAAATAACAAAATAATTTTGTAGTTCAGGCCGTTACGGACGCGGCGATACCAATTATGTATAGTTTATTTGTTTGTTTATATATTTTTATTAATAATAAATGACTGATAATGGAAAAAGTGGGACTTTTACTTTTATTACTTTTAAAACTTTTATTTTCTTATTTTTACACATCTTTTTTTAACTTTTTTTTTACTTTATTACTTTGTCCCACTAGGGGACATGAGGGCAGGAGGCCCTGATCGCTAATCTAATACACTGCACTACATGCGTAGTGCAGTGTATTAGAACTGTCAGCTACTCACTGACAGCAAGCATAGTGGGTCCTGACGTTGTCAGGACCCACTAGGCTTCCGTCTATGGCATAGCCGGACGCCATTGTTTGGTGTCCGGTTGCCATAGTCACCATCGCCGGCCGCTGTCGCGTAGCAGGCCGGCGATGGCAGCTTAACCCCTAAAAAGCCGCGATCTCTATAGAACGCGGCTTTTAAGGGGTTAATCAGCGGGGACACAGCGATCGGTCCCCGCTGTAGGAGCTGTGATAGCTGCTGAACAAGACAGCAGCGTCACAGCTCCTGTATGTGTCGGGAGGACGGCCGAAACGGCCGTTACTCCTGAGACGTACTATTACGGCATGGAGCGCGAACGATACAGCTGCCATGACGTAATAGTACGTCAAGGAGCGGGAAGGGGTTAAGGAGTAAGTCTTTCTCTAAAATTACCATATCTATCCGGGAATAGCTGTTATGGACATGGGAATGATAGGAGTAATCTCTTTCCGCACTGTGTTGGGCACGCCAGACGTCATATAGTTCATGCTGCCATAGCAGTGGACCCAGCTGTGAATGCCGTTGGCGGACCGAATTTGTTGTATCTAAGGATGAATCAATGATAGAGTTGAAGTCTCCACATAGTATTACTTTACCCTTTCTTAATTTGTTTATAAGCCTAAAAATTTTGTGAAAGAAGCGATTTTGATGTCTATTGGGAGCATAGATATTAATCAGGGTATATGTTACATTGTTGATAATACAGGTCAATATTAGAAATCTCCCCTGTGGATCCGTGTGGACTTGAATTAGCTGAAACGACACTGAATTTCTGACCGCTATCATAACCCCTCTTGATTTGCTAACATAATGCGACTGGAATATGTGTGGGAAAGCCTGATGATGGATACGCATCGCATCCTTGGACAGTAAATGCGTACCTTGTATACAGAAGATGTCACAAGCTAGAGATTGAGACTCCTTCCACATATGGGCCCGTTTATGTGGGCTGTTGAGGCCATTAACATTTAGTGATGCTAATTTTAAAGCCATCTTAGTATATCTGGGGTAGCTATCGACCTCAACCCTCCCCGGGGTATTTGGTTACCTTCAATTATTCTTTTGTACAAGTAAACTACCTTATACAAGCCTGTTTGAAGCCTGGTATATCTGTCGTTACTGCTGCTGAAACACAGAAGAAAATAAAAACAACACAATAAACAAAAGTACTGCACAGTACAAGAACAGATCAAACTGTTCAACTTATTGGGGGAGAAAAAAATCTCAATCAACTTGAAGTCAAACCGAGACACCACTATTGCACCAAAGTAGTTTGGCCTCCGTATTGATCTTTTGGTGGGCCTGCATCTGTCGTGTTGGTCTTATACAGGTGAGCTTTAACAGAGAGAAGTTAGGAACAAATTACGTAGCAGAAGAAGGAAAGGACCTCTCATCGTCTTCTTTGTTGACGTTTGTTGACCTTTTGCCAGTCCTCCTGCATTCTGGCGGGATGATGAGTGGCAGGTTGCTCCTGGAAATGAACTTGAATGTTCCATTCTTTCAATAACGCCACTCCTTCATGAAGGTTCCGGATTAAGTGAAGGGAATCGTTGCGATGGATAAGCAAGCGAACCGGGAAACCCCAACGGTACAAGATCTTGTTGTCTCGTAATGCACCAATAATTGGGGCCAGTTGTCTTCTTAGTTGCAACGTGATAGGCTGATAAGTCCACAAATACAGAGATGTTCTTGTATGAGGATGGAATTGCCTCCTTCTTCCTGAGGGAGATCATCAATTGCTCTTTAATATGATAAAAGTGAATTCGCGCTATCACATCCCGCGGTATCTCATCTGCCAAGTGTTTAGGCCTTGGGAGTCTGTGCACCCGATCTATGATGATATCTCTTGATGAACAATTCGGAATCATGGCTTTAACCCCTTCAGGACCAAGCTCATTTTGGCCTTCAGGACCAGACCCATTTTTTCAAATCTGACATATTTCACTTTATGTGGTAATAACTCCGGAACGCTGTTACCTATCAAAGTGATTCTGAGATTGTTTTCTCGTGACACATTGGACTTTATGATAGTGGAAAAATGTGGTCGATAAATTCAATATTTACCAGTGAAAAACACCAAAATTTGGTGAAAAATTGCAAAAATTAGCATTTTTCTAAATGTAAATGTATCTGCTTGTAAGACAGGCAGTTATACCACACAAAATTGTTGCTAATTAACATCCCCCATATGTCTACTTTAGATTGGCATCGTTTTTTGAACATCCTTTTATTTTTCTAGGACGTTACAAGGCTTAGAACTTTAGCAGCAATTTCTCACATTTTCAAGAAAATTTCAAAAGGCTATTTTTACAGGGGCCAGTTCAGTTGTGAAGCGGCTTTTAGGGCCTTATATATTAGAAACCGCCAAAAAGTCACCCCATTTTAAAATCTTCACCCCTCAAAGTATTCAAAACAGCATTTAGAAAGTTTCTTAACCCTTTAAACGTTTCACAGGAATTAAAGCAACGTAGAGGTGAAATTTTCAAATTTCATTTTTTTTTTGCAGAAATTCATTTTTATTCTATTTTTTTTGTAACACAGAAGTTTTTACCAGAGAAATGCAACTCAATATTTATTGCCCAGATTCTGCAGTTTTTAGAAATATCCCACATGTGGCCCTAGTGTGGTAATGGACTGAAGCACCGGCCTCAGAAGCAAAGGAGCACCCAGTGGATTTTGGGCCTCCTTTTTATTAGAAAATATTTTAGGCTCCATGTCAGGTTTCAAGGGCTCTTTCGGTGCCAAAACAGTGGAAATCCACCAAAAGTGACCCCATTTTGGAAACTACACCCCTTGAGGAAATTATCTAGGGGTCTAGTGAGCATTTTGACCCCGCAGGTTTTTTGCAGAAATTATTGGAAGTAGGCCGTGAAAATAAAAATCGTCATTCTTTCAAAGATTATGTAGGTTTAGCTAATTTTTTCTAATTTCCACGAGGACTAAAGGAGAAAAAGCACCACAACATTTGTAAAGCAATTTCTCCCGAGTAAAACAATACCCCACATGTGGTTATAAACGGATGTTTGGACACACGGCGGAGCTTAGAAGGGAAAGAGCGCCATTTGGCTTTTGGAGCTCAAATTTAGCAGGAATGGTTTGCGGAGGTCATGTCGCATTTGCAAAGCCCCTGAGGTACCAAAACAGTGAAAACGCCAAAAAAGTGACTCCATTGAGAAAACTACACCCCTTGAGGAATCCATCTAGGGGTGTAGTGAGCATTTTGCCCCCACAGGTGTTTCATAGATTTTATTAGAATTGGGCAGTGAAAATAAAAAAAATCCTTTTTCTTCAATAAGACGTAGCTTTAGCTCCAAATTTTTAATTTTCTCAACAAATAAAGGAAAAAAAGAACCCCAACGCTTGTAAAGCAACTTCTCTGGAGTACGGCAATACCCCACACGTGGTCGTAAAATGCTGTTTGGGCACACGGCAGGGCTCAGAAGGGAAGGAGCGCCATTTGCTTTTGGTGTACAGATTTTGCTGCATTTGGTTTCTGGTCGCTATGTTGCATTTGCAAAGTCCATGTGGGACCAAAACAGTGGATCCCCCCAGAAGTGACGCCATTTTGGAAACAACACCCTCAAGGTATTCACCTAGGGGTGTAGTGAGCATGTTAACCCCACAGGTGTTTTGCAGAAATTCGTGTGCACACGATGTGGGAGAATGAAAATGGGAATTTTTCCTTAGATACGCCAATATGTGGTGCCCGGCTTGTGCCACCATAACAAGACAGCTCTCAATTATTATGCGGTGTTTCCCTGTTTTAGAATCACCCTACATGTGGCCCTAATCTTTTGCCTGGACATTCGACAGGGCTCAGGAGTGAAAGAGTACCATGTAAAATTGAGGCCTAATTTGGCGACTTATAAAGTATTGGTTCACAATTGCAGAGGCTTTGATGTGAAATAATAAAAGAAACCCCTGAGAAGTGACCCCATTTTGGAAACTGCACCCCTCAAGGCATTTATTAAGAGGTGTAGTGAGCATTTTCACCCCACGTGTCTTTTCCATAAATGATTGCGCTGCGGAAGGTACAAATTAAATAGTTTCCCTAGATATGCCAATTCAGTGTCAAATATGTCGTGACCAGCTTGTGCCACTTTTTTTTTTATATACACCGTTCACCGTACGTTATAAACTACATGTTACCTTTATTCTGCGGGTCAGTACGATTCCGGCGATACAAAATTTATAGAACTTTTTTATAACTTTTTGCACAATAAAATTACTTTTGGAAAGAGAATGTATTTTTTCTGTCGCCAAGTTGTGAGAGCCATAACTTTTAGATTTTTTCATCGATGGAGCGGTGTGAGGGCTTGTTTTTTTGCGAGACGAGTTATAGATTTTATCGGTACCATTTTTGGATACATGCGACTTTTTGATCACTTTTTATTTCAATTTTTGGAAGACAGTGACCAAAAAAAACAGTAATTATGGCAGTGTTTTTGAGTTTTTATTTTACGGCGTTCACTGTGCTGGATAAATAACATAATATTTTTATAGTTCAGGTAGTTACGGACGCGGCAATACCAAATATGTATGGGTTTATTATTTTTTTCAATAATAAATGACTTATAAGGGAAAAAGGGCGATTGTGTTTTGTGTTATTATTTGAAACTTTTATTGTAGGTTTTCCAGCTTTTATTTTTACTTTTTTTACACTTTTTTTTACACTTTTCTTTAGTCCCACTAGGGGACTTGAATGTCCAACTATTTGTTTGATGTTCTAATACATTGCACTACCTATGTAGTGCAATGTATTGGAACTGTCAGTTGTTCACTGACAGCAAGCCGATTAGGCTCCGCCTCTGGGCGGGGCCTAATCAGCTTACGTAATGGCAGACAGGAGTCCATTGTTAGGGCTCCTGTTGCCATGGTAGCAGTCGCCAGCCTTGCCATCGCATGGCAAGGCTGCCGATTTTCTACAAACCTCTAGGATGCAGCGATCACAATGGATCGCTGCATCGAAGGGGTTAATGCCAGGAATCGGAGCTAGCTCCGGTTCCTGGCGATAGATCGGGGTGTCCGCTGTAACATACAGCGGACACCCACTGCTGATGACGCCGGCTCAGCTTCTGAGCCGGAAGCTGAGCCGGCGCCATCTTGCCGATGTTACCGGAAGCCTCCTGGGCCCCGCCGACGACGGGGCATAGGAGGATTCCGTTACAGGCTGATCGGGAGGTAAGCATTAGCCCTCCGATCGCCTTTGCAGCCACCGGCAACCCAGCGATCACGTTGCTGGGGTGCCGGTGGCTATAAACTCCTCACATGCTGCGATCTCTATTGAACGCAGCATGTGAGGGGTTAATCGGTCGGATCGGAGGCTAGCTCCGGTCCTGGCCGATACCTTAGGGTGCCAGCTGTAACATACAGCTGTCACCCGGTGGTGATGTCGCTGGCTCAGCTCCTGAGCCAGCTTCATCTCCATGACGTATATTTACGTGAAAAGGCGGTAAGCCACCGATTTTAATGACGTATATATACGTGATCCGGCGGGAAGGGGTTAATAAAATCTTGAACGTAAATAGGCAAATCTTTGGTAACGACTTCCTCGGGAATCCCTCTAAATTTTATGTTATTCCTGCAAGACCTGTCCTCAAGATCCGCCATCTTAGCTTTCATTTGTGAGACCTCATCTTCCAACTCGTAATGGGCATCAATTAACTCATTATGTGAGGCTACAAATTCACTTATTTTTTCCTCGGTATGATGTACTCTGTGCTCTACTTCTTGAACCGCTACAGATAAGGGTTGAAGTAGTTTAGCGAACCCACTCTGTAAGGAAGCACTAAGGGCTTGTAGCATTAACTTCATAGAAAGTTCAGTGACAGGAGAGTCTGATGTGGGTAGAGAATTTAGTTCTAATCCTATTTGTAAAGCTGGGGATTCATGGGGTACATTCCCCCCTACCTGGTCAGTTGTTGCGTCCCCAGAGGATCTTCTTCTTCTCTGTCGCTCCGGGCTCTTAGACCCCAACGAAGTCGGCGAGGGGGATGCAGTATCCGGTCCTGTAGACGCCGAGGAGCACCCACGTGTTCCTGATCTTTGGCTCCGGCCGAGTACCTCACTCTCCTCACAGGCGTCCGTGAGCAAAGGATCCATCACCGGGACCGAGGCACTCCGCCGAGGATTCGATGCTGCGCATGAGGACTGCGTCGGTGAGTGCACTGCAGGCTCTGATGACAGAGACCCCCTCTGCGATCTCGTCCGTCCGCCATCTTGTCTTCCTCCTGCATGGCGCGGCGGGTAGAAGTCAGTGAGCCGGGCTGGTCTTGTTACCGTCTTTTTGCGTCTCGGCATCCTGCAGGCTTCCTGGTCACTTGAGGTGAAGATCAGTGTATGTCAGACCGTTTTCGGAGGCTTACGACGCTTCTGTAACGAGGATGGAGCCGGAGCTCAGGTCTCACGCGGCCATTCGGTTTCACAGCCAAGCCACGCCCCTGTTGTGACAATTTTGACCCCATAGTTTTTTCACAGAACTTATTTGAATTGGGCTGGGAATGAAAACAAAATTATTTTTTTCAAATAATATGTAGTTTTAGCTGAAAATTTCTTATTTTCACAAGAAACAAAATACCCCATTCTGTTGCGCAATTTGTTCTGAGTGCCGCAATACCCCATTTGTTGTGATAAACTGCCGTTTGGGCCCATGGGAGGGATCAGAAGGAAAGGACCACCATTTGGCCTACTGGGGATTTTCTAGTGCGAAGTCATGTATGCAGAAGCACCTGAGGTACCAGTACAGTTGAAACCCGCAAGAAGTGACCCCGTTTTAATAACTACACCCTTAAGGCATTCATCTAGAGGTGTAGTGAGCATTTTGACCAGAGACCTACACCCCATAAACTGTAATGTGGGTTCTCCCGGGTATGGCAATACCCTACATGTGGCTGTTATCAGCTGCCTGGACACACAGCAGGGCTCAGAGGGGAAAGACGAGGGGGGATAAGCTGTGCGGAGTGCATCAGGGTAAGTAAAATTGGGGTAAATTATAAACCAAGGGATGTATGATAAATTTTAAAACTGACTTTCATACAGAGCTCTGGTTATTCGGGACACGTGTCACATTGATATTTTGTGTCATCCCTTATCGCCCTCTTATAGCAGACTTTGCACCTCTTTTGACTTTTTCCCTTCTTGCCAGTTTGGGGAACTTCTCCTGGAAAGTGTTTCCGCCCTGGTACGATGCGTGTGGCCCCGCTTCCAGAAGTACTGGGTGCCCCCCCTTCTTGGTCCCTAAAGATTAGGTTCTTGATAATCACCTCTTGAAATTCCAGGAAAGTTCCCGTCTGGCCTGCACATCGACGTAGCACGTACGCATTGTACAATGCCATCTGTATGATGTGCCCGGCCAGCTTCTTATACCACACCGCATGGCGCTGTAGGGCTTCAGGATTTGATCTGACAAGTCCACACCTCCCATGTACCTATTGTAGTCCAGGATGCAGTCTGGTTTGGGGGTGGCCTTTCCTTCATATAGCCTAAACCTGTAGGTATACCCGGATGCACTCTCGCAGCTTATACATCTTCACGCCATACCTTGCCCTCTTACCCGGCAGGTACTCGCGGAATTGAACCCTCCCTTTAAAATGTACCAGGGACTCATCAATAGAAATACACTTCTCGGGGGTGAATGCTTGGAAAAACCGGGCACTGGAACGGTCTAATAGGGGTCTCCGTTTATACAAACGGTCAAAACTGGGGTCATCTCGGGGTGGGCACGGCTCATTATCAGTATAATGTAAGAAGCGAAGTATTGGCTCATTTATTTATTTTTTTAGGTTCCAGTTCAGTTCTGAAGTTGCTTTGAGGGGCCCATATATTAGAAACCCCTATCAAACACCGCATTTTAGAAACTAGACCCCTCAAAGTATTCACAACAGCATTTAGAAAGTTTATGAACCCTTTAGGTGTTTCACCGGAATTTAGAGCAAAAGAGAGGTGAAATTTACATTTTTTTTTTTGTCAGAAAATCCTCTTTATACCATTTTTTTTATAACACAAAAGGATTTATCACATAAACGCAACTTAATACGTATTGCCCAGATTCTGCAGTTTTGAGAAATATCCCACATGTGGCCCTAGGGCGGTAATGGACTGAAGCACCGGCCTCCGAAGCAAAGGAGCACCTAGTGGATTTTGAGGCCTTTTATTAGGCACCATGTCCGGTTTGAAGAGGTCTTGTGGTGCCAAAACATTGGGAACCCCCCAAAAGTGACCCCAATTTGGAAACTAGACCCCTTGAGGAATGCATTGTAGTTTTCTTGGGGTGCATGCGGCTTTTTGATCAGTTTTTATTCTATTTTTAGGTGGCGTGGTGACTAATAAACAGCAATTCTACTATTGTTTTTTTATTATTTTTTTTTTTACAGCGTTCACCGTGCGCTATAAATGACATATTCACTTTATTCTGCGGGGCGATACGATTACGGCGATACCAGATGTTTATAGCTTTTTTTTATGTATTATGGCGTTTGCACAATAAAATAAGTTTTGTAAAAAATCATTCCCTTTTTGTGTTACCTTATTCTAAGAGCCATAACTTTTTTATTTTTCAATCAATAAAGCCGTGCGAGGACTTATTTTTTGCGTAACGAACTGTAGTTTCGATCAGTACAATTTTTCGGTACATGCGACTTTTTGATCTCTTTTTATTCCATTTTTTGGGAGGTGAAGTGACCAAACAATTGTGATTGTGGTTCGGTTTATTATTATTTTCCTTTACGGCGTTCACCGTGCGGGATAAATAACGAAATAATTTTGTAGTTCAGGCCGTTACGGACGCGGCGATACCAATTATGTACAGTTTATTTGTTTGTTTATATATTTTTATTAATAATAAATGACTGATAAGGGAAAAAGGGGAATTTTTACTTTTAATACTTTTAAAACTTTTATTTTCTTATTTTTACACAACTTCTAACTTTTTTTTTTACTGTATTACTTTGTCCCACTAGGGGACTTGAGGGCAGGAGGCCCTGATCGCAATTCTAATACACTGCACTACATGCGTAGTGCAGTGTATTAGAACTGTCAGCTACTCACTGACAGCAAGCATAGTGGGTCCTGACGTTGTCAGGACCCACTAGGCTTCCGTCTATGGCATAGCCGGACGCCATTGTTTGGTGTCCGGTTGCCATAGTCACCATCGCCGGCCGCTATCGTGTAGCAGGCCGGCGATGGCAGCTTAACCCCTAAAAAGCCGCGATCTCTATAGAACGCGGCTTTTAAGGGGTTAATCAGCGGGGACACAGCGATCGGTCCCCGCTGTAGGAGCTGTGACAGCTGCTGAACAAGACAGCAGCTGTCACAGCTCCTGTATGCGTCGGGAGGACGGCCGAAATGGCCGTTACTCCCGAGACGTACTATTCCGTCATGGAGCGCGAACGATACAGCTGCCATGACGTAATAGTACGTCCAGGAGCGGGAAGCTGTTAACCCTTTCAAGACAGAGCTCATTTTGACCTTCATGACCAGCCCCATTTTCTCAAATCTGACATGTGTCAATTTATGTGTTAATAACTCTGGAATGCTTTTGCCTATCCAAGCGATTCTGAGATTGTTTTCTCGTGACATATTGTACTTTTTGTTAGTGGAAAAATTTGGTCAATAAATGCATTGCTTATTTGTGAAAAACACCAAAATTTAGAGAAAATTTGCAAAAATTATGATTTTTCTCATTTTAAATGTATCTGCTTGTAAAACAGATAGTAATACCACACAAAATAGTTACTATTTTATATATTCCATATGTCTACTTTATATTTGCATAGTTTTTTGAACATTATTTTATTTTTCTAGGACGTTACAACGTTTAGAACTTTAGCAGCAATTTCTCACATTTTCAAGAAAATTTCAAAAGGCTATTTTTACAGGGACCAGTTCAGTTCTGAAGTGGCTTTGAGGGCCTTATGTACTAGATAGCGAAACATGTCGGGGGGGCTGTGTTGATTTTTAATCCCTGCCTCAGCCGGATCTTTGTCTACATACTAATAGAGGCACTGATGCCCTTGCACTAACTGTCTGCCGACACACCGCAATTTTCAGATACTCTGCTGGGTTTCTCCAGCTGTTAAACTGACTTCGGTCTGTGGCAGTGAAATTTTTAAAATTTATGTGTATAGTTTGTTCTTGCTACACGTAGCTTAATAAAGGTTGTAAACTCTAACTTTATCCTTATTATCTATTGGGTGGTCAGGAAATAGGGTTTTGTTTGCCTGCAGGCATTCCTTCTCTGACTATATATTGCACCCGCTGACTACCCAGGGTCAAATTTGTGTTTTTTGTTATGTACTAGATAGACCCCATAAATCACCCCATATTAAAAACTGCACCCCTCAAAGTATTAAAAATATCATTCAGAAAGTTTCTTAACCCATTAGGCGCTTCACAGGAATTAAAGCAAAGTAGAGGTGAAATTTACAAATTTTATTTTTTTTGCTGAAATTCATTTGTAATAAAAAAAATTCTGTAACACAGAAGGTTTTACCCGAGAAATGCAACTCAATATTTATTGCCCAGATTCTGCAGTTTTTAGAAATATCCCACACGTGGCTCTAGTGTGATAATGGACTGAAATACCGGCCTCAGATGCAAAGGAGCACCTAGTGGATTTTGGGGCCTCCTTTTTTTAGAATATATTTTAGGCACCATGTCAGGTTTGAAGAGGTCTTGTGGTACCAAAACAGTGGAAATCCCCCAAAAGTGAGACGGTTTTGGAAACTACACACCTCAAGGAATTTTTCTAGGGGTATAGTTAGCATCTTGACCCCACAGGTCTTCTGCTATATTTATTGGAGTTTGTCTGTGAAAGTGAAAATCTACTTTTTTTCTGAAAAAATATTTAAAAAAAATAATCTTTGCAAGGAATAAAGATTAAAAAGCACCCCAGAACTTGTAAAGCTACTTCTCCCGATTACGCCAATACCCCATATGTGGTAATAAACTGCTGTTTGGACCCACAGCAGAGCTCAGAAGGGAAGGAGCGCCATTTGGATTTTGAAGCGCAGATTTTGCTGGATTGGTTTTCAGTGCCATGTCGCGCTTGCAACGCGCTGGAGCAAGCAAAACAGTGGAATCCCCCCAAAACGGACCCCATTTTGAAGACTACACCCCTCAAGGAATTGTTCTAGGGGTATAGTTAGCATTTTGACCCAGTTTTTTTGCTGAATTTAGTGGAATTAGGCAGTGAAAATGAAAATCTACTTTTTTCTGAAAAAACATAGATGTTTAATTTTTACAATGAATAAAGGAGAAAAATTACCCCAAAATTTGTAAAGCAATTTGTCCTGATTAGAGCAATACGCCATATGTGGTAATAAACTGCTGTTTGGACCCACGGCAGGACTCAGGAGGGAATGAACAATATTTAAAATTTCGGAGCTCAAATTTAGCTGGACTGGTTTTCGGGTGTCATGTCGCATATGCAAAGCCCCTGAGGTACCAAAACAGTGGAAACCTCCCAAAAGTCCCTTTATGGGACTGGAACGAGCGATCATTAGGTCGCTGGTACAATACACTGCAGTACTAATGTATTGCAGTATAATATAATTTTACAGGCTCCTGTAACAGCGCGATCGCTGTTCCTGTCCGTTAGTCCCGGGTGTCAGCTGTAATACACAGCTGACAGCTGCAGAATATGGAGCGTGAGCCCGCTCCATATATAACCCCTCGCACCACGACATTCTATTAAGTCGTGGTGCGCCAAGGCGTTAATGCGCAGCGGATGGTGCAAAGTGAAAATTACAATTTTCCACTGATATGCCATTTTAATGCACAATATATTGTGCCCAGTTTGTGCCACTGAAGACAAATACCTCATACAATGTTGAGCGGGTTCTCCCGGATATAAAATGTCATATATGTGGACGTAAGCTGGTGTTTGGGCACGCTGTGGGGCTCAGAAGGGAGGGAACACCATTTGGCTTTTGGAGCACAGATTTTGCTTGGTAACTGTTCTGTTTGGGGTTTTGCTGGTATTTCAGTTTATAATGTGGGGGGATATGTAACCTGTGCGGGGTACATCAGGGCATAATAAGAGAGTATAATAATGGGGTACATAAATAATAATTCGCAGATATGTGGCCGGTGTCACACTGATAAATGGCGCCTGATCCTATCCACTTTTGGAACACTCTGCACATTTTGCATCGCCATATTCTGAGAGCCAGAACTTTTTTATTTTTTCTCCAACGGAGCCGTGTGAGGGCTTATTTGTTGCGGGACAATCTGTACTTTTCATTAGTATCATTTTAGGGTACATGTGATTTTTTTTTATCACTTTTTATTAGATTTTATTGGAAGCAAAGTGTCAAAGAAACAAATTCTGACAATGTTTTTTGTATTTTTTTTTTTTACAGTATTCACCGTGCGGTATAAATGACATTTTACTTTATTCTGCGGGTCGGTACGATTACGGCGATACCATATGTATATAGGTTTTTTATGTTTTGTGGCGATTGCGCAATAAAATCACTTTGATAAAATTATTTATTTTCTGTGTCACCATATTCTGAGAGCCATCATTTTATATTTTTCCGTCAAAAAAGCGGTGTAAGGGCTTGTTTTTTGCGGGACGGGTTGTAGTTTTTATTGATACTATTTTGGGGTACATGCGACTTTTTGATCACTTTTTATTCTATATTTTGGGAGGGTTGATGACCAAAAAAAAGTGATTCTGACATTGTTTTTTAATTATTTTTTTTGCGGTGTTCACCGTGCGGGAAAAATAATATTATAGTTTGGGTCGTTACGAGCGCGGTAATACCAAATATGTGTACTTTTTTTTAACATTTTCATTTTTTTCCTATAATAAAAGACTTATTTTTTTTTGTAACTTTTATAACTTGTTTTTACACTTTTATAAAACTTTATGACTTTATTTTTTACTTTTTACTTGAAGCCTGGCAGCACTGATCGCTGCTATAATACATTACACTACCTAGGTAGTGTAAAGTATTATATACTGTCAGTGTGACGCTGAGAGTCACACTGACAGGAAGCTTATGAGAACCAGCATCCAGCTGGTTCTCATAGGCTGCTGTGCATGGCAGACCCGGGGGCCGTTATATGGCCCCCGGTTCTGCCTTGTAACCAACTGCAGCACCAGCAATCGGTCCCCGGGAAAGTTTGTTGTAGCAACAAACTTTCCAGTTTGTTATAGCAACAAACTTTCCAGTTCGTTGCTACAACACACTTTCCCTGTGATCACATGACCGGGAACTGAACTAATCAGGTCCCGATCATATCTCCGGGACCAGAGGTAGGTGATAACAGCGCGATCCGGGTGTCAGCGCTACTCTGAGACACCCGGATCGCGCTTTTAACACCCACCGTGAATTCACGTCGGCACTGCACAGAGCCCAGCAAATGCCGACGTGAATATACAGTGGGCGGTCGGGAAGCGGTTAATGCCCAGTCCTGAAAAGGCCTTAAAGAGGCCAGATTATAAGTGCCCTATCTCCTACATCTGATCTGCGCTGTAATGTAGATAACCGTGGTTTTTATTTTGAAAAACTATCATTTTTGACCAAGTTAAACAATTTTCAATTTATGCTAATTCGCTTGTTAATAGACCACTGGGCGTTTTTTAACTTTTTACCAACTGGGCGTTGTAAAGAGAAGTGTATGACAAGGACCAATCAGCATCATACACTTCTCTCCATTCATGTTTAGCTGTACTCCCAAAACACAGCATGATCTCACGAGATCACGCTGTGCTGTCACGTACTCCCACATTAACTTTACCGAAGTGTCTCGAGAGCGAATAGACATCGCCTCCAGCAGGAATGCGGTCTATTCACACTCGACACTTCGGTAAAGTTTCTGTGGGACTTACTCACAGCACAGCGTGATCTCGCAAGATCATGCTGTGTTTGTGAGTACAGCTAAACATGAATGAAGAGAAGTGTACGGCCCAGTTGTCCATTAAGAAACTAATTAGCATAAATCTAAACTTGTTCATAACTTGGTCATAAATGATAATTTTTCAAAATAAAAACACTGCTGTTCTCTACATTACACGCCGATCACATTATTTAGGAGATAGGGCACTTATAATCTGGTGACAGAGCCTCTTTAATGACCAGCTAAATGTTCTCATTTTTTCCTCGGCCTTTCAGCAGCCAGAACTTTATTTCATCAATGACATGGCTATATGAAACCTTGTTTTAAGCAGGAGAAATGGAGTTTTACTGTGTAATGTATGGAATTTATTTTTGCGGCGTGAATATATATATAAAAATTAAAAAAACAACTATTTTTGACAGGCTTTTTTTGTGTTTCATTTTTATTGCGTTCATGTCTTTACGAATGTGTAAATACCTAATCTGCGTAGGATTTTTATTTTATGTAATGAATGGGCAATAAAATATATTTTATACTAAACAAT